>NC_047109.1:61916035-61998535 GCF_902500255.1 Thalassophryne amazonica | reverse complement strand
AGCTGGTTCCTGATATATTGCCCTAATAAGCGAAAAGTGACAAACGGACATACTGATCGCTATATAATTATTTAACCAGTTAGAATTCCATTGAAAACGAAACCTCTTTTTGAAGGATGACCTGGCCAAGAATGGCAGCAGCACATCATAGGGGACAGGTTAACATCAACATGAGAACATTGGTGATAAATAAAATACAATCAACTTGGTCATAATAACATGTTACATCTCAAGAAGATTTGGATTAGAAACATAGGCACTGAGCAAAAAAACCCATACACAATCTCGTAAAATAGACCGGAAGGTGTTCAAGGAAGTCAGTCTAGGCAGTTGCAGTTCAGATTCGAGAACAATCCAGTCAGATGGAGTTGAAAAACTGAAGGCATTCTTTCCCCCTTCAGTGCAGACACGAGGTACACAAAAACATGTCATTTGAGCGCAGAGCATAACAGCTTTCAGATCTTTGAAGTAAACTGGATAAATAGGTTGGGACCAGTCCAATAAGTGTTTTCTAAACCAAAATCATCCAGTGTGTATAACACCTGACAGACAAAAAGGACATCCCAGCTTTGGCATACAACTCACAGTGGTGGGCGAGGCGGCTACAACCAGTGATAAATCTCAGGGCGCAATGGTACACCGGGGTCAAGGACTGCAGACAACTAGATGAAGCACAACTATAAACATATAAATCCCATACCCACCCCCATATTTCATACCAGGGGGATAAATGAAACAAACAACTACATAATAGATATCACAAAGAGAAGAAATTTGACATTAAAATAATAAAGTTCCTGACTGGATATAAATGCAATAGAGCCAACAGTGTTATAAACTAAGGTGAAAGTCTGCTCAAACATACAAATTTAAACAGGATCAAATTAATTTAACTATTGCTACGATCTTTAAAAAAATAGGGTAATTTTAATAGTAATAAGCTTTACATAGGATTAAATATTGTATTAAATAAAAGGTACACTTCCTTCAGAAAGAAGCAGAAACAGATCTTTCACTAAATGTGGAAGAAGCCATTATTTAATTGTCCAGCATGTTAACTTCTGCATTGTGATTTAAACAGCTGTTCATGAACGTGATGTGCAATACATTAAATATATATATATTTTTAATTCTGTCTCACTAGATGCTCAGTGTTCTAGAAAATAATTTGGCACAGACTGGGTCATGTTCACAGTAGATTTGGGAGCATGTGCAAGTACAGTGTGTTGCTGCACTTAACACATCTTGGAACTGCTTTAGGTCTTTACCAGCAACCACAGAGGCACACCAGCAATCCATCCTCATCTACTGATGGTAACCCTTTATATTCCACAGCCAGGTTGTACTCAGGCACCCCATTGACTTGGTCCACCCCCTTGTGTCATCAAATAACTAATATCCAAACAGCCCCCCGAGATGAAACATGTCTTTCTGAAAACACTGGCACCTCAAGTACAATCCCAAATAAACGTCAATGTCTTGTCATGGAAGTTCTTCCCCATTGCTTCAGGGTGGTTTCCTGTTTTCACGTCTGCAAGTCCTCCACCCAGATTGTGTGCAAACTCCTCATAAACATCCTGTTTTTTGGATCTAGATAGAGTGAATGTGTAACCATGAGCATATAACAACCTACAGAACTTCAGTTGAATCTTTTTCGAAGCAACAAGCCTGTGATCAGAGTTCACAAAAGAGGGTCTTCTTCTGTAGGTCAGATCAGGGACCAAAAGTGGTAAATAAATGTACTGCATTTATATAGCGCTTTTCCATCTGCATCAGATTCTCAAAGTGCTTTACACATCAAATGCCTCACATTCACCCCGATGTGAGGCTGCTGCCACGCAAGGTGCCTACTACACACCGGGAGCAACTAGGGGATTAAGGACCTTGCCCAAGGGCCCTTAGTGATTTTCTGGTCAGGCAGGGATTTGAACAGAGGATCCTCTGGTCTGAAGCCCAACGTTTAACCACTAGTCCGTCACCTCCCCTAAAAACAATAACTGGGACATCCCTAAGTGACATCATTACACTATGTAAGAAGGTACCTCTTTAAGGTGGTCTGCACTACCCCAAGAGGCTGAACGCTGGTGAGGATTTCCCTGCTCTGCACCATCATCAATCCAGACACCTGTAGTCTGAAACAGAAAAATATAACCCACATGTTAAACAAATAGATTTTTCTTTTAACAAACACACTCTAAATGTATATACTTAGGTTACTGTAAGATACTCTCCAAAGAGCATGTTCTATTATGTTAAGGAATGCATGCACATTTAGTAAAAGCAATCAAAGAAAATACCACCACTAAAAGCTGTACTCATTGTTCATTATAGTATAAAAGGCCCTGATAAGCAAAATCTTTCACTTACAATAAACACTTAACGATTGCAAGCTTTAACTGAAGATCAAAAATGAAAAATGTTTGGTTAATGAACTAAGAATAACATGGGTACAGGAAATAAGGAGTGCCTTGTGTTTTAAAGTAAAACTGTAAATGTGGAATTAATGAAAGTCAGGAAACGGTCATGAAATACCACAACTGAGGGAAAAGCTCATGCAATGAAATACTACAAGTCATGAGATGTTTACTACTTTTAAGCCGGGATAAAACATATCTGTGGTGAGGTAACTCACATTTTGTCTACACATACTAGACCAGGGGTGGGCAATGAAGGCCAAGACACTGCAGGTTTTCTTTGCAGCCAATCACTTCAGCAGGTGGGTTGCAGATGAGCTTCTCCCCTGAACATAAACACCTGGTCCTTAATGAAACCACCTGCTGAGGTGATTGGTAGCAAGGACAACCTGCAATGTCTCAGCCCTTTATGGCACATGATTGCCCACCCCTGTAGTAGACCATGTAGTACCTGCCAAAAAAAAAAAAAACTCAACCAGCAATTACTATTCCACAATCTAAACAGTTAATATCACAACTAGCATGTCGCCTGTGGGGATCCAGGGGCTCTATATTGGATAGTGTTTATAAAATAGGTACCTGACATTTTTCAAGAGTGGTAATAAATTAAGCAAAGCTTGTATAATGAGTTGGAACAGCATGTGAGTCCAGAATGTTTTTAGAACCTTATGGCCCAGTCACACGGCACATGATGATTCCTGAACGAAGGGAAAAAAAGTAAAAAAAAGTCACAATTCGTTGAGAAAAGGCTGGCAAAAGAGCTTTATTACCGAATACCTTGCGAAGCAAGAGAGCTAAAGGGAGGAAACAGGAACTAAAGGAAACCGACGCTAACGTTGATCTCAATGCTACAAAGAAACGCAGCTGGAGCCACTAGTGGAGCAGTGTGTATCTACATCTCTGCGTTCCAGGACTTGGCGCTGGGATGGAGCTCAGTCCTGGAGAAACTGCAAATAGAAGCTGTGGAGATCTGTGCACACGTTTGTGGACCCACCTGTTCTGGTTCCTCGTCCAGAACAAAGGAGGGATCATCTCCTTCATTATTAGAATCCTTACTGTCTGTCAACACACTGGGGGCTCCACCTTGCTTCTGGTGTGCCGTGGTCACTGCTGTATCACTGTATTACGTTACAAAGCTATATATATTGATTTATAACATAAAACTGTCAAAAGGGGGAATTAATATAAGTGTAAAAATGATTGAATATATCAGAGCAGTAAATTGATCAGTCCGTGTGAACATGCATTGACTCATGTGCGGTTATTCCACGAGCTGCAGCTGATCCACATAGTGAATTCTGCCTTCCAGAACAGCTCTTCAGCTCTAATCATTTGAATTATCTACCTGTTGCCACATGTACATAAGGGCTGGATTGTCATTCCTACACTCATATTGTTATATTTAATAAAAAAAATAAGTGCACGCAGGACCTGCTCCTGCCGCTGCATTCCAGTACCGTCAGAAATTACACAACTTTTCTGTTGTTTCAAATCCAAGAGTTGCTTGTGGCAAAATAATTAATTGTATCCACACAAAAGATTAATTCTGGCCTATATAAGGTGCCTAAGCCCATTGAAGCTGACCGTCCACACCAGACAAAAAAAACAAAAAAAAAAATCCAAGCAAAAAGGCTGAGTTTTCCCTGTAATCTCTGATGGTACATGAACGCAGCGGCAGCAGCAGCACTCACAAACCAGCTTCTGCATTGTGTTTAAACATTCAGCTGGTCGAACGAAGTCAAACTAAACACCAACATTACAAAAACTAAGCAAACAATAAAAAAGTCAAGAACGACAGCAAAACGAAAGACGGAAGAATTTAGGTTTTTGTTGCCCTTCATTCTAATTTTTCGACAGTTTAAAAATCCAGACAAAAGGACCACTGCAGGAACGAAGCTGAGCGAAGGTTAAACGATGCCAATGAAAGTCAATGAAAGTCCAGATTTCTTGTTTCGTTAGGGCTTCGTTGCCCTTCGTTAAGTGCCGTGTGACGGGGACATCAGAACTCAGTTTTTAAAAGAAAAATGTAACCCTTTTATTCCCGTCAATTTAATATATATATATATATATATATATATATATATATATATATATATATATATATATATATATATATATATATAACACAACAACCTCTACTGGTGGTTGGCTCTCACAGCGGTATTGTATCACTTCCTGTTCCGGAGCACAGCGGTGTTTTGCTGTATCTGTTAGCTGTTTAATCTGCGCAGTTAGATTGAGCTAGTTAACTACACTCAACAAAAATATAAACGCAACACTTTTGGTTTTGCTCCCATTTCGTATGAGATGAACTCAAAGATCTAAAACTTTTTCCACATACACAATATCACCATTTCCCTCAAATATTGTTCACAAACCAGTCTAAATCTGTGATAGTGAGCACTTCTCCTTTGCTGAAATAATCCATCCCACCTCACAGGTGTGCCATATCAAGATGCTGATTAGACACCATGATTAGTGCACAGGTGTGCCTTAGACTGCCCACAATAAAAGGCCACTCTGAAAGGTGCAGTTTTATCACACAGCACAATGCCACAGATGTCGCAAGATTTGAGGGAGCATGCAATTGGCATGCTGACAGCAGGAATGTCAACCAGAGCTGTTGCTCGTGTTTTGAATGTTCATTTCTCTACCATAAGCCGTCTCCAAAGGCGTTTAGAGAATTTGGCAGTACATCCAACCAGCCTCACAATCGCAGACCACGTGTAACCACACCAGCCCAGGACCTCCACATCCAGCATGTTCACCTCCAAGATCGTCTGAGACCAGCCACTCGGACAGCTGCTGAAACAATCGGTTTGCATAACCAAAGAATTTCTGCACAAAATGTCAGAAACCATCTCAGGGAAGCTCATCTGCATGCTCGTCGTCCTCATCGGGGTCTCGACCTGACTCCAGTTCGTCATCGTAACCGACTTGAGTGGGCAAATGCTCACATTCGCTGGTGTTTGGCACGTTGGAGAGGTGTTCTCTTCACGGATGAATCCCGGTTCACACTGTTCAGGGCAGATGGCAGACAGCGTGTGTGGCATCGTGTGGGTGAGCGGTTTTGTGATGTCAATGTTGTGGATCGAGTGGCCCATGGTGGCGGTGGGGTTATGGTATGGGCAGGCGTCTGTAATGGACGAAGAACACAGGTGCATTTTATTGATGGCATTTTGAATGCACAGAGATACTGTGACGAGATCCTGAGGCCAATTGTTGTGCCATACATCCAAGAACATCACCTCATGTTGCAGCAGGATAATGCACGGCCCCATGTTGCAAGGATCTGTACACAATTCTTGGAAGCTGAAAATGTCCCAGTTCTTGCATGGCCGGCATACTCACCGGACATGTCACCCATTGAGCATGTTTGGGATGCTCTGGACCGGCATATACAACAGCGTGTAGCAGTTCCTGCCAATATCCAGCAACTTCGCACAGCCATTGAAGAGGAGTGGACCAACATTCCACAGGCCACAATTGACAACCTGATCAACTCTATGCGAAGGAGATGTGTTGCACTGCAGGAGGCAAATGGTGGTCACACCAGATACTGACTGGTATCCCCCCCCAATAAAACAAAACTGCACCTTTCAGAGTGGCCTTTTATTGTGGACAGTCTAAGGCACACCTGCGCACTAATCATGGTATCTAATCAGCATCTTGATATGGCACACCTGTGAGGTGGGATGGATTTTCTCAGCAAAGGAGAAGTGCTCACTATCACAGATTTAGACTGGTTTGTGAACAATATTTGAGGGAAATGGTGATATTGTGTATGTGGAAAAAGTTTTAGATCTTTGAGTTCATCTCATACAAAATGGGAGCAAAACCAAAAGTGTTGCGTTTATATTTTTGTTGAGTAGATAACGATTTGTTTCACTGCAATCTTCACGTGCCTTAACTAAAGCACTCCCTCTGCTGAATCACCTCTAAATTATTTACACATTATTCACTTTGTGTGTTTTTAGGAATCCGCTAGCTTAGCGCAGCTACTACCTCTTAGCTGGTTTAGCATGGCGGCTTCTCCTGTCTCTCCTGCACTTTTCTGCTCTGGGTGTGAAATGTTTAGTTATTCCTCGGCCTCCTTTAGCAGTAATGGTACTTGTAATAAGTGTAGCTTATTCGTAGCTTTGGAGGCCAGGCTGGGCGAACTGGACACTCGGCTCCGCACCGTGGAAAATTCTACAGCTAGCCAGGCCCCTGTAGTCGGTGCGGACCATGGTAGCTTAGCCGCCGTTAGTTTCCCTCTGGCAGATCCCGAGCAGCCGGGAAAGCAGGCCGACTGGGTGACTGTGAGGAGGAAGCGTAGCCCTAAACAGAAGCCCCGTGTACACCACCAACCCGTTCACATTTCTAAGCGTTTTTCCCCACTCGGCGACACACCCGCCGAGGATCAAACTCTGGTTATTGGCGACTCTGTTTTGAGAAATGTGAAGTTAGCGACACCAGCAACCATAGTCAATTGTCTTCCGGGGGCCAGAGCAGGCGACATTGAAGGAAATTTGAAACTGCTGGCTAAGGCTAAGCGTAAATTTGGTAAGATTGTAATTCACGTCGGCAGTAATGACACCCGGTTACGCCAATCGGAGGTCACTAAAATTAACATTGAATCATGTGTAACTTTGCAAAAACAATGTCGGACTCTGTAGTTTTCTCTGGGCCCCTCCCCAATCAGACCGGGAGTGACATGTTTAGCCGCATGTTCTCCTTGAATTGCTGGCTGTCTGAGTGGTGTCCAAAAAATGAGGTGGGCTTCATAGATAAATGGCAAAGCTTCTGGGGAAAACCTGGTCTTGTTAGGAGAGACGGCATCCATCCCACTTTGGATGGAGCAGCTCTCATTTCTAGAAATCTGGCCAATTTTCTTAAGTCCTCCAAACCGTGAATATCCAGGGTGGGGACCAGGAAGCAGAGTTGTAGTCTTACACACCCTCAACTGCCATCCCCTCATTACCCCATCCCCATAGAGACGGTGCCTGCTCCCAGACCACCAATAACCAGCAAAAATCTATTTAAGCATAAAAACTCAAAAAGAAAAAATAATATAGCACCTTTAACTGCACCACAGACTAAAACAGTTAAATGTGGTCTATTAAACATTAGGTCTCTCTCTTCTAAGTCCCTGTTAGTAAATGATATAATAATGGATCAACATATTGATTTATTCTGCCTTACAGAAACCTGGTTACAGCAGGATGAATATGTTAGTTTAAATGAGTCAACACCCCCGAGTCACACTAACTGCCAGAACGCTCGTAGCACGGGCCGAGGCGGAGGATTAGCAGCAATCTTCCATTCCAGCTTATTAATTAATCAAAAACCCAGACAGAGCTTTAATTCATTTGAAAGTTTGACTCTTAGTCTTGTCCATCCAAATTGGAAGTCCCAAAAACCAGTTTTATTTGTTATTATCTATCGTCCACCTGGTCATTACTGTGAGTTTCTCTGTGAATTTTCAGACCTTTTGTCTGACTTAGTGCTTAGCTCAGATAAGATAATTATAGTGGGCGATTTTAACATCCACACAGATGCTGAGAATGACAGCCTCAACACTGCATTTAATCTATTATTAGACTCAATTGGCTTTGCTCAAAATGTAAATGAGTCCACCCACCACTTTAATCATATCTTAGATCTTGTTCTGACTTATGGTATGGAAATTGAAGACTTAACAGTATTCTCTGAAAACTCCCTTCTGTCTGATCATTTCTTAATAACATTTACATTTACTCTGATGGACTACCCAGCAGTGGGGAATAAGTTTCATTACACTAGAAGTCTTTCAGAAAGCGCTGTAACCAGGTTTAAGGATATGATTCCTTCTTTATGTTCTCTAATGCCATATACCAGCACAGTGCAGAGTAGCTACCTAAACTCTGTAAGTGAGATAGAGTATCTCGTCAATAGTTTTACATCCTCATCGAAGACAACTTTGGATGCTGTAGCTCCTCTGAAAAAGAGAGCTTTAAATCAGAAGTGCCTGACTCCGTGGTATAACTCACAAACTCGCAGCTTAAAGCAGATAACCCGTAAGTTGGAGAGGAAATGGCATCTCGCTAATTTAGAAGATCTTCACTTAGCCTGGAAAAAGAGTCTGTTGCTCTATAAAAAAGCCCTCCATAAAGCTAGGACATCTTACTACTCATCACTAATTGAAGAAAATAAGAACAACCCCAGGTTTCTTTTCAGCACTGTAGCCAGGCTGACAAAGAGTCAGAGCTCTATTGAGCCGAGTATTCCTTTAACTAGTAATGACTTCATGACTTTCTTTGCTAATAAAATTTTAACTATTAGAGAAAAAATTACTCATAACCATCCCAAAGACGTATCGTTATCTTTGGCTGCTTTCAGTGATGCCAGTATTTGGTTAGACTCTTTCTCTCCGATTGTTCTGTCTGAGTTATTTTCATTAGTTACTTCCTCCAAACCATCAACATGTCTATTAGACCCCATTCCTACCAGGCTGCTCAAGGAAGCCCTACCATTATTTAATGCTTTGATCTTAAATATGATAAATCTATCTTTATTAGTTGGCTATGTACCACAGGCTTTTAAGGTGGCAGTAATTAAACCATTACTTACCATAAAATTTTATTACAGAGACTAGAGCATGCCATAGGTATTAAAGGCACTGCGCTGCGGTGGTTTGAATCATATTTATCTAATAGATTACAATTTGTTCATGTAAATGGGGAATCTTCTTCACAGACTAAGGTTAATTATGGAGTTCCACAAGGTTCTGTGCTAGGACCAATTTTATTCACTTTATACATGCTTCCCTTAGGCAGTATTATTAGACGGCATTGCTTAAATTTTCATTGTTACGCAGATGATACCCAGCTTTATCTATCCATGAAGCCAGAGGACACACACCAATTAGCTAAACTGCAGGATTGTCTTACAGACATAAAGACATGGATGACCTCTAATTTCCTGCTTTTAAACTCAGATAAAACTGAAGTTATTGTACTTGGCCCCACAAATCTTAGAAACATGGTGTCTAACCAGATCCTTACTCTGGATGGCATTACCCTGACCTCTAGTAATACTGTGAGAAATCTTGGAGTCATTTTTGATCAGGATATGTCATTCAATGCGCATATTAAACAAATATGTAAGACTGCTTTTTTGCATTTACGCAGTATCTCTAAAATTTGAAAGGTCTTGTCTCAGAGTGATGATGAAAAACTAATTCATGCATTTATTTCCTCTAGGCTGGACTATTGTAATTCATTATTATCAGGTTGTCCTAAAAGTTCCCTGAAAAGCCTTCAGTTAATTCAAAATGCTGCAGCTACTACTAGTAGTACTAACAGGGACTAGAAGGAGAGAGCATATCTCACCCATATTGGCCTCTCTTCATTGGCTTCCTGTTAATTCTAGAATAGAATTTAAAATTCTTCTTCTTACTTATAAGGTTTTGAATAATCAGGTCCCATCTTATCTTAGGGACCTCATAGTACCATATCACCCCAGTAGAGAGCTTCGCTCTCAGACTGCAGGCTTACTTGTAGTTCCTAGGGTTTGTAAGAGTAGAATGGGAGGCAGAGCCTTCAGCTTTCAGGCTCCTCTCCTGTGGAACGAGCTCCCAATTCAGATCAGGGAGACAGACACCCTCTCTACTTTTAAGATTAGGCTTAAAACTTTCCTTTTTGCTAAAGCTTATAGTTAGGGCTGGATCAGGTGACCCTGAACCATCCCTTAGTTATGCTGCTATAGACTTAGACTGCTGGGGGGTTCCCATGATGCACTGAGTGTTTCTTTCTCTTTTTGCTCTGTATGCACCACTCTGCATTTAATCATTAGTGATTGATCTCTGCTCCCCTCCACAGCATGACTTTTTCCTGGTTCTCTCCCTCAGCCCCAACCAGTCCCAGCAGAGGACTGCCCCTCCCTGAGCCTGGTTCTGCTGGAGGTTTCTTCCTGTTAAAAGGGAGTTTTTCCTTCCCACTGTCGCCAAGTGCTTGCTCACAGGGGGTCGTTTTTACTTAATTATTGTATGGCCTTGCCTTACAATATAAAGCGCCTTGGGGCAACTGTTTGTTGTGATTTGGCGCTATATAAATAAAATTGATTTGACTTGATATATTTTTTTTGGCCAGCTTGCACTGGGCTGAGACGGATGCACTTTTCTCTTCTCCCTCCCTCCTTATCTTTCCTGCTTCTGTGGCGTATTGTCTGTGAGGCTGCAGCTTTGCTCTTCTGGAACGACAAAAATGGATCTGTTAAAGTGGTCTCTGAATGCAACTGACACTATTTTTTCTACAAGACATTCGGGGGCGGAGGACCCGACCTGTCCTGCCGGGACGCATGTGATGGGTTACGTGATGGACCCTTGGAGGAGATGGCAGGTCACAGGTTTACATGCTTTCTGTGGAGGACGTCGAAGATGTGTACATATTCGGCTTGGTGGTGACCGGCTTTCTGATGTGTTGAGCGGGCACTATGCTGGTTTACCGGAAAATCAAGAAAGTAGAAGCAGCTTTGATTGGTCCTTCCAGGCTGCCCTACATGATTGATTCGATTGGGAAGGCAGTGGCTGCGCAGTCGGCGGGGGTTAACCGCGCATTGGAAAATATCTCAAATAGAATTGCAGCCCTGGAAACCCGCTCTGATCGTCTGTGAAGACCACATTCTACATTCAGATGCATTGAGAGCCACTCTGTTCTCAGAACTGTGGAATCTTTCAGGCGTCTGCTAATCTGGCTATTCATTTGGCTTCCCCAAACACAGCTGCACTTCAAGGTTGCTGTGATAAAACCACCTCAGAAGATCAACACTTAAGCCTCGCTCCCTGGTCGTCCCCCCTCCTCTCAGCTTCTCCAGCTCTGACGTTGACTGTGTGGACTGCTCAGACTGCTCAGGGCTGCCCCTCCCCCCTCCAGGATTGTCGGACAAGGCTGTTGACGGTGCCAAACAGGCTGCCTCCGAAGTGTTCTGATAAACTGGACCTTTTCAAATCTCGGTTGTCGTCCTTGTCATTGTTTTTGTCTGTGTGATTATTGTTTTTCTGTGCTGATGGGGATTTTTTTTCCCCATTGCCGCTGTGTAATGCAGCGGCTATGAGGGTTTTTTTTTTTCTCCTTTTCCCTTGTGTTTTGCTTTTCATATATATGTTTATGTCATTGTGCAGGGAACATGTTCTTCTGTGCATATGACAATAAAATTCCTTTGAATCCGTGAACACACAATCATTATTATTATCATTATTATGTTATTATTACTTCTATTTTGTCATTTGATTTTTAAATGGACCACAATTGAAATAAGTGTTTTCACTTTCTTGTGTCATTCATGTATTTTTAACGTATTTATAATTATATTATGTACTTACATCGAACTTGCTAAATAAAATCACACACGCACTCACGCTTTTAATATAAAGATGATTTACCGCCCCCTGCTGGAATGGTGTGCGAGTCCAGAATGTAGTTAGCAATGTCCATTGTTAAATGGTAAATGGACTGCATTAATATAGCGCTTTTCTATCTGCATCAGACGCTCAAAACGCTTTACAAATAATGCCTCATATTCAATGTGAGGGTGCTGCCATACAAGGTACTCACTACACACCAGAAGCAACGAGGGGATTAAGAACCTTGCCCAAGTTTCTGCGTGACTGAAGACATGCACACGCACGCAAGAAGAGAGAAATTGTTGTCTTTTCCCCATTCTGCCACAAGCAGGTGCTTCTAGTTATACGACCAGCAGAAACAGAGACGGTGGTGGAAGACATCAAGCGCAATACACTTTTCAGTCATGGTACCAGCAACATGACACTTAACTCAACTGACTAAACTAATGAACTCCAGAAACAAAATAAATCACTAACACTGACAACACTGTAAACCTAACATGAACCAAAATAACATTTAAAACCTCAACGCCAAACTCCCATGGTGCACTGTAGCACAACATCCACTGTTTACTGGTTAGCTAAAATTCAAGCGTCCATCCTTGACCCAAAATACATAAGCATACCGAACAGCAAATGTCAGTTATCCCCTGTTTCTGCATGATCGAAGCCATACACATACATGCAAGCACACACACAGAAACCACTTGACTATATAATACAAATGTAACCTACTGTAGATATATTTGTTAAATAAATATAACAACTGGATGTACACATGGTTAGACTACAGAAAACCTGTTGTTCAAATCAAGCATATAAAACATTCTCTACCAAAGAGCATAAAGGCATTTTTGTGACTGAATATGTCTCTTAGATTTCTGTTGCATAAACAAGGAAATGGTTAAATTATGTAAATACATGCAGGAATGGAAACATGCTGATGACAGTGTGCAAAGGGTGACTGGCATCATCCATAATGTCCTATTTTTCATACGGTTGTCACAAACCACATATTTCCTTCTGATTATGCCCATCAATTATACCTCTATTCATCACATCCTCAAATATCTGACATGGATGTTTACTACAGCAGTATCTGTACTGCCCCACATGTAACCCCACACAAAACAGAAAAAAAACCTTTTATTTCTCTTCATCAAACTCATACGTTTTGGACAACAAGACAGAATATGGAGTGTGAATAATAAGGAACACCCATAAAGCCGTTTGCGCTGGTTTGCTGGTATCCCAAGAAAAGGACAATTAATTAAAAGAGCACTTGTGCTCTCATAAAAGGACCACTGTGTTTGAATGGCAGATGTGCTGCTAGATTTTTGCATTAACATTTTATGCATGGTCTATGGAATGGTTTGTGACGTTTGATACTTCTGCCAAATGTTGAGAGACATAACACTGCAGTCTTATCTATTCACAGAGATTGATGGTTAGAGAAGATCGGTTTTATAAAGTTGTAAATTTTGCTGTTGAGAAAAAAAAACTAAGCACTGATGGATGTTCTAGTGTATCTGGTGACTTACTTGCAACTTCACAAAAATATAGTCCTCACCAGCACCCCATATTTTAAGTATACGAGGTCTGTGATAAAACTAACGTACCTTTTTATTTTTTTCAAAAACTATATGGATTTGAATCACGTGCGATTACATCAGACAACCTTGAACCCTCGTGCGCATGCGTGAGTTTTTTCACACCTGTCGGTTACGTCATTCGCCTGTGGGCTGGCTTTGAGTGAGGAGTGGTCTACCCCTCCCGTCGGAATCTCTTTGTCTGACAGCTTGCTGAGAGACTGGCGCTTTGCTTGATCAAAATTTTTTTTTAAAAACTGTGAGGCACATCGAAGTGGACACCATTCGAGAAATTCAGCTGGCTTTCTGTGAAAATTTTAACAGCTGATGAGAGATTATGGACTGTTGCTGTCGCTTTAAGGACTGCCCACGGAGCGGGACATAGCAACGCGCCCTAAGCCACCCTCGTTTGCCTGTTTCGAGCTGAAAACTTCCAAATTTAAGCCTCTGTTGACCCAGGACGTCGTGAGAGAACAGAGAACTTTCAGAAGAGGTCGGGATCAGCAGTTTATCCGGACATTCCACTGTTAAAGGAGATTTTATTAATGAAAGAAGTGCGGATGGGTCCGCGCGTCAGGACGCAGCCGTCACAGGAAAAACACCTCCGTGTTGATAACCATTTGTAAAAACCAGGCGGCTTTTGATGGCTTTCAGCTGAGTGAGTATCTGAGAAATTGTTTAACAGCTGGACATGTTCCAACTTGTCCTTAAGGCTTCCAACGGAGGTGTTTTTCCTGTGGCGGCGCGCGGCGCCAGCTGCGTCCCGACGCACCAATCCATCCGCACGTCTTTCATTACAAAATCTCCTTTAACAGTGGAATGTCCGGATAAACTGCTGATCCCGACCTCTTCTGAAAGTTCTCTGTTCTGTCACGACGTCCTGGGTCAACAGAGGCTTAAATGTGGAAGCTTTCAGCTCGAAACAGGCAAACGAGGGCGGCTTAGGGCGCGTTGCTATGTCCCACTCCGTGGGCAGTCCTTAAAGCGACAGCAACAGTCCATAATCTCTCATCAGCCGTTAAAATTTTCACAGAAAACCAGCTGAATTTCGCAAATGGTGTCCACTTCGATGTGCCTCACAGTTTTTGAAAACATTTTGATCAAGCAAAGCGTCAGTCTCTCAGGAAGTTCTCAGACAAAGAGATTCCGACGGGAGGGGTGGACCACTCCTCACTCAAAGCCAGCCCACAGGCGAATGACGTAACCAACAGCCGTAAAAAATCTCTCGCATGCCCACAAGGGTTCAAGCTTGTCTGATGTAATCGCACGTGATTCAAATCCATATAGTTTTTGAAAAAAATAAAAAGGTCCGTTACTTTTCTCACAGACCTCGTATTTTAAAATAGGTTCAGAAATAAATTAAAACAAACCAATTTTCTATAATGAAAATCTAAATAAATCAATAAATAAATATTAGTCCAAAGTTATTGATCAACAACAACAAATTATTTTATAAAGTAAAGGAAAAAAGTACACTGGACATGCTTATCAGCTCCCTTTGATAAATTTACACACCACGTTTTCTATACATCAGTAACCTCAATTGTTAAGAAGTACAACCAGTATGATGCTGTATAGTAAATCTGTCTGGAGTAGTCAATTTTCAAAAACAGCAACTACGCAAGAAAAAGACTAGTTAGGGAAGCCATCAGGACATCCATGATGACTCTGAAAGAGTTGGAATGTTAGAATGGGACAGAGAAGAATTTCCATACAAGAAAACTGATCAAATACAGGTATCAGTCTCCCATGTGCATTTCAACTGTAGCTGAAATTTAATTTATTCCTCTTAAGAAAATTGAATGTGGCACTCCACTATGAAGCCGTGGCTGTTGATGCAACAATGAAACGTCGCATTGTGTGCAGTTTCTCCAATCACATTGATAAAAGTAATACAAGTCTATCAGGGTTGTCTTGATATCATGGATATCTTGAATGCATCCCTTATCAGACTCACTCAGTTTTTGAGAACTACCATCTCCAGACAGATTCACTATAAAAGTACTATACTGTTTGTACTCCTTAATGATTCATGTAAATTACGTAGATGGGGAAAATAAGTATTTGATACACTGTCGATTTTCCAACCTACAAAGAATGGAGAGGTCTGTTATTTTTAATCATAGGTACACTTCAACTGGGAGAGACAGAATCTCAAAAACAGAAAATCACACTGTATGATTTTTAAATAATTAATTTGAATTATATTGCATGAAATAAATATTTGATCACCGACCACCCAGCAAGAATTCTGGCTCTCACAGACCTGTTAATTTTTCTTTAAGAAGTCCTCCTATTCTGCACTCTTTACCTGTATTAATTGCACCTGTTTGAACTCGTTACCTGTATAAAAAAAACACCTGTCCACACATTAAATCAATCACACTCCAACCTATCCACCATGGCCAAGACCAAAGAGCCGTCTAAGTACACCAGGGACAAAACTGTAGACCTTCTCAAGGCTGGGACAGGCTACAGGACAATAGGCAAGCAGCTTGGTGAGAAGGCTAGAACTGTTGGCACAATTATTAGAAATTGGAAAAACCCAAGATGATGTCAATCTTCCTAAGTCTGGGGGTCTATTCAAGATCTCACCTCATGGAGTAAGTATGATTCTGAGAAAGCCCAGAACTACATCAGAGGACCTGGTCAATGACCTGAAGAGAGCTACTGTCCCAACCGTGAAGCATAGGGGTAGAAACATCATACTTTGGGGGTGCTTTTCTGCAAAGGGAACAGGACGACTGCAACGTACTGAAGGCAGGATGGATAGGGTCATGTATCGCAAGATTATGGCAAACAACCACCTTCCCTCAGTAAGAGCACTGAAGATGGGTCATGGCTGGGTCTTCCAACATGACAATGACACAACACACACAGCCAGGGTAACTAAGGAGGGACTCCGTAAGAAGCATTTCAAGGTCCTGGAGTGGCCTAGCCAGTCTCCAGACCTGAACTTAACAGAAAATCTTTGGAAGGAGGTAAAACTCATAACCTAAAAGATCTGGAGATCTGTTTGGAGGAGTGGACCAAAATCCCTGCTGCAATGTGTCCAAACTTGGTCAAGAACTACAGGAAACGTCTGACCTCTGTAATTGCAAACAAAGGTTTCTATACCAAATATAAAGGACTGTTTTTTCTATTGTATCAAATACTTATTTCATGCAATAAATTGCAAATGAATTATTTAAAAAAATCATACAATGTGATTTCCTGGACTTTTTTTTTTTTTTTAGATTCTGTCTCTCACAGTTGAAGTTTACCTATGATAAAAATGATAGACCTTTCCATTCTTTGTAGGTGGGAAAAACTTGCAAAATTACTGTATCTCAATGAATATGAACAGAGTGAAGAAACAACAAAACACTGACGCCCACAGATTTTATCCACTTTCTGGAATGCTTAGTGAGCTTCAGGCCTCCTCAAGAGATAGGTTATTTAAAGTCAGTTCATGAACAATGAATACTTGTTCTGTTTATCTTTACACACTGCCAACTGAAGCAGTGGCACACTGTTCATGTCTTGACATGCAACCTAAACAAACTAGTAAAAAATTCCACTGGTTTGTATGAAGGCCAGTCATTACTTCCTGCTTTGGAACTGAGCTGGATTCTTCAGGATGCTGCCTGCATGTAACCCCTTTGGGTGGGAATCATAATGTACCTGTAGGCTATGGCAGTTTTATTTTAGCAGAGTATTATGAGGCACAATACCTGACACACAGTTTGACAAAGCACACAACCAAGGCCTGAAGTTAAGGGTAAAAATGGTAAAAGGCCCTCTGAGGTAAATAAAAGCGTTCTTGAAGGTCAAAACATTTGTTTGTGTGAGGAGTTTGTAAAGCCGGATAGCTTGTAGCATTTTAAAACTTAAATGTCTTAAATGTACTATGGAAGTTTCATTCAGTGGTCAGATATTGCGTGAAATGCTGCTTTGTTGGCATCTTTAGCCAAATACAATAAAGTGTTTTCCTTACTACTGTCGTCTGTGTGCTTGCTCTAGGGGTTGGTAAGGTTAGACCTTAGTTGTGTGAAGTGCCTTGACACAGCTTTGCTGTGATCTGGCGCTATATATACTCAACAAAAATATAAACGCAACACTTTTGGTTTTGCTCCCATTTTGTATGAGATGAACTCAAAGATCTAAAACTTTTTCCACATACACACTATCACCATTTCCCTCAAATATTGTTCACAAACCAGTCTAAATCTGTGATAGTGAGCACTTCTCCTTTGCTGAGATAATCCATCCCACCTCACAGGTGTGCCATACCAAGATGCTGATTAGACACCATGATTAGTGCACAGGTGTGCCTTAGACTGTCCACAATAAAAGGCCACTCTGAAAGGTGCAGTTTTGTTTTATTGGGGGGGATACCAGTCAGTATCTTGTGTGACCACCATTTGCCTCATGCAGTGCAACACATCTCCTTCGCATAGAGTTGATCAGGTTGTCAATTGTGGCCTGTGGAATGTTGGTCCACTCCTCTTCAATGACTGTGCGAAGTTGCTGGATATTGGCAGGAACTGGTACACACTGGCGTATACGCTGGTCCAGAGCATCCCAAACATGCTCAATGGGTGACATGTCCGGTGAGTATGCCGGCCATGCAAGAACTGGGACATTTTCAGCTTCCAAGAATTGTGTACAGATCCTTGCAACATGGGGCCATGCATTACCCTGCTGCAACATGAGGTGATGTTCTTGGATGTATGGCACATTAATGGGCCTCAGGATCTCATCACGGTATCTCTGTGCATTCAAAATGCCATCAATAAAATGCACCTGTGTTCTTCGTCCATAACAGACGCCTGCCCATACCATAACCCCACCGCCACCATGGGCCACTCGATCCACAACACTGACATCAGAAAACCGCTCACCCACACGACGCCACACACACTGTCTGCCATCTGCCCTGGACAGTGTGAACCGGGATTCATCCGTGAAGAGAACACGTCTCCAATGTGCCAAACGCCAGCGAATGTGAGCATTTGCCCACTCAAGTCGGTTACGACGACGAACTGGAGTCAGGTCGAGACCCCGATGAGGATGACGAGCATGCAGATGAGCTTCCCTGAGACGGTTTCTGACAGTTTGTGCAGAAATTCTTTGGTTATGCAAACCGATTGTTTCAGTAGCTGTCAGAGTGGCTGGTCTCAGACGATCTTGGAGGTGAACATGCTGGATGTGGAGGTCCTGGGCTGGTGTGGTTACACGTGGTCTGCGGTTGTGAGGCTGGTTGGATGTACTGCCAAATTCTCTGAAACGCCTTTGGAGACAGCTTATGGTAGAGAAATGAACATTCAACACACGAGCAACAGCTCTGGTTGACATTCCTGCTGTCAGCATGCCAATTGCACGCTCCCTCAAATCTTGCGACATCTGTGGCATTGTGCTGTGTGACAAAACTGCACCTTTCAGAGTGGCCTTTTATTGTGGACAGTCTAAGGCACACCTGCGCACTAATCATGGTATCTAATCAGCATCTTGATATGGCACACCTGTGAGGTGGGATGGATTTTCTCAGCAAAGGAGAAGTGCTCACTATCACAGATTTAGACTGGTTTGTGAACAATATTTGAGGGAAATGGTGATATTGTGTATGTGGAAAAGTTTTAGATCTTTGAGTTCATCTCATACAAAATGGTAGCAAAACCAAAAGTGTTGCGTTTATATTTTTGTTGAGTGTAAATGAAATAAACTGAAATTAAATAAATTTTTTTAAGGTGGACCAACAAATGTACTTTACTTTATGTAGTTTACCATTAGTAGCTGTGCTTTTTCTATACTACCCCCCCCCCATTGCCATTTCTAATAACCTGTAGTGTGTTCATACTTGTATGCAAACAATTATTTTAGAGATTTATTTGTGTACATACATTCATGTCTAAAGATGGGAGTGGAAAATGGTCTTGTGTTTGTACATTGTGTTTAACAATGATTTAGATATAAATCATTGTATTTATATAAGAGGATCATGCATGGATGTCCTCCATTGATGAAAGATTTCAGAAATTCTCAGAAATCTGGGTTTTTACTTAAATGGTGAATGTTTCCAGGTAATTTTTGACAGCATACATCGGAATCCATTAATGCTCCACACCCAAACAGTAGGTGGCAATAATGCACCGTGTTTCTTTGCAAACCACCAATAAACTCGAAAGAAGAAGAGTTATTTTTGTTTTTGATTAGATTAGATAGAACTTTATTGATCCCTTGGGAAGATTGCCTCAGGGAAATTGAGGTTCCAGCAGCACTGTATAGCAGCACACAGGGTGAAAGCAAAAAAAACAAAAAAACAAAACAAAACAGTTTGCAAGTATAAATACACAAATATGATTACCAGACATACTGATCAACACTGGTTTATTGGCTAGTGTCATTCCATCCTTCCCGTCCTCTGTCTTCCTGTAACTCCTCCTCCCCCCAAGTGAGGAGTTATACAGTCTGATGGACTGAGAGGCAAAGGAGTTTTTCAGTCTGTTGGTCCTGCACAGTGGTGGGCACAGATAACCAAAAATTCACTTCGATAACATCTAATCTGATAACTGAAAAGGTATCTTCGATAAAGCTAAAACAATAAACCACCCAAAAATGTATCGGAAGTTACAGATAACTGATAAATTCCAGTATTGTCTCCAGTACACTTGCAACTACTAACAAGCTGATTTCGAGTTTTAACACCACGATCGCTTTTGGAAGCATCAAAAGCGACAACAGATCCAAACGATGAGTCAGCACTTCTGTCTTTGAGCGTCCTTCCCCCTGCTGGAAGCTCCAGTTTACTACATGGCTTCCAGCACAGAAGCAACTGAGGAGCCACAAAGCTCAACTCTCTACTCAATCACAATGCTGCCTTCAGGCCGAGGTCTTGGAAAATAAAACAGTGCTGACTTATGGTCTGGTGTAAAAATAAAATGAATACTGATAGAATAAGTCCATTAATGTCAATTCTGTCAGTTGTGCAAAGTTAATATATAACATATATCATTTAATGTTGAATAATGCACTAATTCTGAAGTTTTGTAACAAACACAGACAGATGGCATTCTGGGTAAAATGTGCCTCCGCTAACTGATTGGTTGATTCATTCTGTGTAAACCAACATGTAAATGTGAGGTGTGTCATGTGTTGGTGTTTACAGATAAATGTGCTTTTGTAAAATATGCCATTTTTTATTTGTAAAAAAAAAAAAAGAAAGAAAAAAAAAGAAGGCATTTTCAAAAAAATGCCAAGTTGTAATTAGATAACTGACTGATATAACTGGTGTCAAAATAAATAGAACACTACCATAATCTATTGGTGCCAGTGTGAGTTTTGGCCCTTTTTCAGCTGATTTTTCATTTGTGCAAGAATTTTTTGGATCGCACAGAATTTCAGGTTAATCGCGCGTCCTGCATCGTTTAGTATACATGGAGTAATGAGCTGCGTTTAACATCTCATGACCACCTCCTGATTGGCGATCGTATGGTCAGATGAAAATCAAACCTGTTTGATATTCTGGTCGGCCGTCGTGAGGGTATCCCGCTGCTGAAGCGCTACAAGTGTCCAACATGCACTGTGCTTGTGCAAACACCGCAGACTTGTCTTGTAATGTTTTTTTTTTGTTTGTTTTTTTAAACTTTGATGTCTCCCATCAAGAGTTTTTGTAAATTAAGTTTGAAAAAAAAAAAAAAAAAGCTTCTGTTTACATTTTGCTTCTGGAAACACGAGTCCGATGTGTGGTTTTTGAACGTACAATGTGTGAGAGAACATAAATCAGGTGCTCTTAACTTTTACACCATGCGGTTCTGTGGTACATTTTGAGCTGGAACCGAGTACAGTGATTGAAAATATTATACAGTGTCTGCCCAGCTTCAGTATGAATACTGCAATGAACACTACTGGCCAGTAGATGGCAGTACAGACCTTGAAAACTTGCCAAAACAGAATTCCAGATAATCTGTGTTGCTACGTTTAAGATGCGTGGAATTTAATAAACACAAACACAATAACATCTATAAACCCAGAGAATATATTCACGAGAGTTTTAGGCAATAGGGTTTAATGCTGTTGTCCGTGGAGCCTGATCAGAGTGTCTCAAGTGCATTTCTCCTGTCGTGAACGTAATGAGATTACCCTATCACCCATAATGCACCTGGACACAGCATGTCCACAATAAAACCTTAAAATTTAGCACATTATTTTAAAACTCAAACATATATCTCATATTTCCACTTTATAAAACTTCAGACATGAAGTTAATTTAAATAACTTGTCTGAAATAAGTTTGGTTAAAATGTGAACCACAAGTTAAAAATGTATGCCTCTGGATGACTTGGGTGATATTGGCCGCGTATCAGTATGGGGTTAAAATAAATGAGGGGTTTTTTTTGTGACCAGTTTTCCTTTGCCTGCAGAGGATAGAGCGGTTTCTTCTAGAAGCAGTTCTCCTCTGTTTGCGGAGGGTAGAACTACACATCTGTTCACCTTTATTGGACAAAAATTTATCGGAAGATAATTAGTCCGATAATGGTTTTCAAAGTATCTGAAAAGATAATCCGATAATGAAAACTTTATCTTCGATAATTATCGGTTATCGGAACTGTGCCCACCACTGGTCCTGCATTTGGTAAGGAGCAGTCTATGGCTGAAGAGGCTCCTCTGGTTGCTGATGACGGTGTGCAGAGGATGACAGGCATCATCTATAATGTCCAGCATTTTGACCAGTGTTCTCTTCTCTGCTATCGTCACCAGAGTCCAGCTGCATGCCAACCACAGAGCCAGCATGCCTGATCATTCATATGATTGGTCTATATCCTCAATGTAAGTGTCACACCAATTTTGGTGCATTAAATCCATTATAAGATTTTCCATAGTTGCCTCTTATTTTCATTTTGAAATTTGTAATTTCAATATTATCAATTTTATCAACTAATGAATAATGAATTGTAAGCAGCGAAACCTGGTAAATGGTCACTGACGTCACTAATAAGTAGCCAACTCCCAACGATAACATTTGTTAATATATTGTCAATGAGTGTTTATGTCTTTGTATTAATCCTAACTGGATATGTAATCACTGGATACAATTCCATACAAAACACAGAATTTAAAAATTTCACTATTTGTACTTGACTATTGGGATTTAGAAAATCTATATTAAAATCTCCACAAAACAAATAAAAGCTTATTGTTTTTAATTGTGTTGTACATTTCAGTCAATTTTTTCATCAGCGGTAAATGGACTACATTTATATCTCGGTTTTCCATCTGTATCAGATGCTCAAAGCACTTTACAATTATGCCTCACATTCACACAATTCACCAATGTCAAGGTGCTGCCATGCAAGGCACTCACTACACACCGGGAGCAACTAGGGGATTCAGGACCTTGTCCAAGGACCCTTAATGATTTTCTGGTCTGGCTGGGTTTTGAACCAAGGATCCTCTGGTCTGACGCCCAATGCTTAGCCACTAGATCATCACATCACCACAAAATTACTTATATTTGATCCAGGAACTCTGTAAATACAGCTTATAATCATGTTTTTTTGATTTTTCACATTTAATTTCCACTGTAACTCATTCCATAACACTATCCAAAGAAAATGACATTTTGAACAATTTCACTATGATGACTAGATCGAACGTAATGTGCCACGCCACTACCCTGTTTATTTATCATATTTCTAGCAAACAAATCATAACCGTCAAACCAGAAAGTGTCAAAGTGCTCATCTTTTAACCACGTCTCGGTAACTGCAATAACTGAAAAATATTTGTAAGCAATTTTTAGACAGCCCTGAATTCTGGAAAAGTTCATATAAAGACTTCTACCATTAAAATGTATAATGGATAATGTCCCATTTCTCAAGGAATACTTCATAAATTGTTTCTCAAAGTAATTACAACGGTGATTCATATTTTTAAGAAAACAATAATCGGGATTCCAATTCTTATCTTCCAAGTCTATAATAACCACTTGTATTCAGATTCACTCTGGAGTAAGACTTGCGGTTTGGACTGAGCTGAGTTACATTTCTTTGATTTTGAATACAGACTACAAGCAGGCAAATATAGACTTCACAGCTCAGGATTAAACACACGAACAAGGTGATGCAAAGCATCTGACTGCCAGCGGTAGTTCTTTGAGGTCGGTATGGTGTGTCAGGGTCCTAATCTTCATACAGATATTCTCTGTGTTCTGTAAACCACAGAGCATAGAGCACACATACACACACCCAAATGCCGGAACAGTAATTAGCATATGTATGGGTCCTCTGCTCCTCAACTCTCACACAAAAGACAGGCAGGCTGTGCAGTCATGAGGGCCAGGTGGTAAACTGTGGGATTTCTCATCACTTGAGCTATAGCCTGGAGGACAGGTGCAAACAACTTCACTTCCATGAAGGGCTACATTGCAACTCAAAGCTATGTTGAACTTGTGCAGTGCACAACAAAAAGGGCCAGAGGCCTTTTGTCTGCTGCTTTCTACTGTTGTGTCATATAAAGCGCTAGGCTCAAGCATAGCTTGTTAACAGGAAGTAGTCTCTGACTATTCCTGAGAGAGTCTGTGCATTTACTCATTCAAGGATTGTCAAGTGTGTGACACTCTTCCCCATCAATACCAAGAGACCAGGCCAAATGTTTTTGTTCTCACCATTTCCTTAGCTGTGACTGAAAATTTCAGAAATTGCCTTCTCAGTTTTTGCCTGTGTGAAAGCAGAGTATTCTTGACAATGTAATCTTGGTCAAAACACTAAATATAGGTGCACAACATCACTATTGTATGTGCCACAATACATTTTTGTGCAATAAAAATCTTTCAAGACCTGGCAATTATCAAAATTGTTTTTCATATTTGTCCAGTTGTTTGAGAACCACTCTGTAACTACATGGGTTTTAGTCTGCACACAGCCACTTCAAGAGATGTTACAGAGCGTTGTCTCTACTTCCCCAGTCCCCACACACAGAAAAAAGACTGGAGAATAAAGGGTTAAATGGATCAAGCCCATGGAAATGAAGCTTGGCGGTCTTCATTCAGACATATGAAAGGCTTCTGTTTGCTAAGCTCTGGTCGATGTGTTTGTCATGATCATAAATATTCACCATTCTTTCATAACACCCTTACACAGACACAAAATTAATCTCAGAAGACTTTAGCCATTAGTCGCATGGCAAGATTAGTGGGTGTTGGTGATTAAGAGTGTGCAAGAGGACTGTGGTCAGGCTCAAATCCATACCTTGTGAAGTGCTGTGTTATGTGAAGTAATCAGACTATTTTACCTTTCAGTATGTTTGGCCTGCAACCTCAATTGGCAACAGACACCACCCAACTGCTACATTATTTATTTATGTATTACCTATCAGCCACATCTTGTGAAATTTCTCATTCTATAGAAAATGTGACTTGAAAGAAATTATATTTGGCAGTCCTAAACATAACTGAAGTTGGCCAAGAGTAAGTCAGTCTAAATAACTGAAGTTGGCCAAGAGTAAGTCAGTCTAAAAATTACCAGATACCATGGCTCATATTCAAAAAATGCTATTCCACACTTGGCAAGTACCTGTGTGGCTTTGTCTTTCATACAGGAAGGATAGGATCCATGTGAGTCCCGAGGCCATTGTCCGGTGAGATATGGTCCTGTGACGGCATCCAGAGAAGATGTTCGTCGAATGGCACTGGAACTGCGAACCTGTAATTTGGGCCTTTCTGCTGTAGGAGGGAAAACAAAACATTTTAGGAGATTATACATACACCCAGTCAGGCACCAGTATCTATTGAGGAAAAAGTCCCTTGGCACATCTTTGACATTTAACATGACAACTTTTCTGATTGTGTGAATAAGACACACAGTACTAAACTGACACTGTGTAATACGAAGTCTGTCCAAAAAGTAACGGACCTTTTTATTTTTTTCAAAAAATATATGGATTTGAATCACGTGTGATTGCATCAGCCAAGCTTGAACCTTCATGCACATGCGTGAGTTTTTTCCACACCTGTCGGTTGCATCAGTCGCCTGTGGGCAGGCTTTGAGTGAGCAATGGTCCACCCCCCTCGTCGGATTTTCATTGTCAGGGAAATGTCTGAACGATTTGGAGCTTTGCTGCATCAAATTTTTCCAGAAACTGTGAGAGACAGCCAGGTGGACACCATTCGCTAAATTCAGATGGCTTTCAGGGACGATTTTATGGGGTTCACACAGATTAAGGAGTGTTACAGCTGGTTTAAAGACCGTCCACAGCGGCTGAGAGTGCGTTGCGTTCCGAGCGGCGATCGACAGGCTTAAACGACCAGATCATTTCCAAACTGAACGCTGTGTTGATCCGGGACGTCGTCTGACTACCACAGAAATGGCAGAAGACGTGGACATCAAGATTTTTTCGGCACATTCCACTGTTACAGGAGTTTTTGTCATAGAAAGAGGAGCAGAGAATGCGTCAACGTGCCGCGAATGGCGCGGCACAAAACCACCTCCATGTTGGTCTCACAGAATGGCTTTCAGACGGCTTTCGGTGGCTTTTCAGTCGTGTGACTATCCGAGAAATTGTGGATTAGCTGGACATGCCAGAACATGTCCTGTGAGGCTTCATCACGGCGATGCTTTGCACCATGCAGCTCCGTCCCGACACGCGAATTCCTGTGGTTTTGTCCCGCGCCATTCGCGGCACGGTGGCGCATTCCTCCGCTCCTCTTTCCATGACAAAAACTCCTGTAACAGTGGAATGTGCCGAAAAAGTCTTGATGTCCACGTCTTCTGCCATTTCTGTGGTAGTCAGACGACGTCCCGGATCAACACAGCGTTCAGTTTGGAAATGATCTGGTCTTTTAAGCCTGTCGATCGCCGCTCAGAACGCGGCGCGCTCTCAGCCACTGTGGGCGGTCTTTAAACCAGCTGTAACACTCCTTAATCTGTGTGATCCCCATAAAATTGTCCCTGAAAGCCATCTGAATTTAGCAAATGGTGTCCACCTGGCTGTCTCTCACAGTTTCTGGAAAAATTTGATGCAGCAAAGCTCCAAATCGTTCAGACATTTTACTCGCAATAAAAATCCGACAAGGGGGGTGGACCAGTGCTCAGTCAAAGCCTGCCCACAGGCGAATGACGCAACCGACAGGCGTGAAAAAACTCACGCATGCGCACGAAGGTTCAAGCTTGGCTGATGCAATCACACGTGATTCAAATCCATATAGTTTTTGAAAAAATAAAAAGGTCCGTTACTTTTTGGACAGACCTCGTAAATCACTCACTCCAAATGTGATGCCAAGAACCACAGGCCATAGTCAATAACAAAAGTATTTCTAATAACTTTCGTGTGTGTGTGTGTGTGTGTGTGTGTGTGGGGGGGGGGGGGGGGGGGCAATTAACAGCAGGTTTCTTCCTCAAAAATGCCAGAGGGAGTTTTTTTGCTCAGGCAGGTTGGTAAGGTTAGACCTATATAAATATAAATAATTTGAAATAAAACACTTTTTCCCCATTGTGGATACCAAGCAATGAAGCATTTCAGGTGCTATTTAGTCTAATTTTTCCTACAAGCATGTCTAGGTGTGGGAATCTTTAGGCCCCTCACGATTCAATTAAATTACGATTGGGAGGGCTGTAATTCGATTATCGTTGCATTTTTTTTCTTTACAAGATTTATTTTCACTCACTGTGTAACTACTTGGTATATTTCAAATCAAAGTATTTGTAAAGATCCATAATAAATTTATTTCCAGTACATTATTTAACAGCTCAGCCATATTTGCACATGTGTGGCTCTCATTCACAGATTCGCATTTGTTTTCTTTACAAGATTTCTTTTCACTCACTGTGTAACTACTTGGTATATTTCAAATCAAAGTATTTGTAAAGATCCATAATAAATTTATTTCCAATACATTATTTAACAGCTCAGCCATATTTGCACATGTGTGGCTCTCATTCACAGATTCTGAATTCTAAAATTCGGGGGCTACTGCTCCCCATCACACCTGCTAAGACAACATGTGTAAGTATTGCTTCAGACAGACTCTTGTTTGGACCATTTCCACTCCAACAAAAAAAGAAAAAAAGTCAGACTCACATCTGCAGCTTCTTTCTGCCTTTATGTGCACTCCATTGCGATGCACGTGCACACTGGCTGTACTGCAAGAATGCACTCTGTACTTGTGTCAGAAGAATTAAAACAGGAATGTGCACACGCTGCACCATAATATGCTGCCCAACGCATATCAAAATTAAAATACTGGGTGAGATGATTTTAGGTGATACCCATTATGCTACACAAATAGTCTAGTTGGAGTGAAAAGTGGCTAATTAACAGTGGCCAGCAGCCATGTTCCGACCCCAACATTTATAAAATAAATTGACATTTGTGAATCGATTAAAAATAGTCCAGGTCACAATGCATCTACAAATCAAATGTTTTCCTACCACTCCTACTTTGTAATGTAATAGACAATGTGCTTTTGTCTTGTTGAAAAATACATGAACATCCCTGGAAAAGATGCTATCTTGAAGGAAGCATATGTTGCTCAAAAATCTCAATGTACATTTCTGCATTAATGCTGCCATCGTTGAAATGTAAACTGGGAAGCGCAGTCTCGTTTGAGGGTATGTGATAAAGAGTTAAAATATGACATATGACGCAATAATGCTACATCCGTGGACAGCCCTCGTATGTCCCCAAAGCAAAACTGACAATACAGTGGAAAGTGGACGTGTTGCGGCTTGTTTATGGCTCGGAACACATTTTATATACACACACATACATACATATACAAGGTCTGTTAGAAAAGTATCATACCTTTTTATTTTTTTCAAAAACTATATGGATTTGATTCATACATTTTTATGTCAGCCAAGCTTGAGCCTTCATGAGCATGCGTGAGTTTTTCCACCCCTGTCAGTTGCGTCATTCGCCTGTGGGCAGGCTCTGAGTGAGCACTGGTCCACCCCTCTCTTCGTCGTTTCATTGCGAGGAAATGGCGGAATGATTTGGGCTTTTTTTCTATCAGAATTTTTTCATAAACTGTTAGAGACTGGCAGCTGGAAACCATTCGAAGAATTTATCTGGCTTTCTGTGAAAATTTTACGGGCTTCACAGAGAATAAGGAGTGTTACTACAGCTTTAAGGACGGTCCACAATGGCGCACGGCACTGAAAGCCGAGATAAGCATGTCCCGACTTGTCCCATGACATGCCGAAACGGAGGTGTTCCATTGTCTCGTTCAAACAGCGAATCGGTCGTTACGCACGAAGCCTCCGCGCGGCTTTCCATGACAAAATCTCTTGTTAAAAGTGAAATCTGGCGGAAAATGGCTGATGTCCAGCTTTTGTGATAACCAGAGAAAGTGCACACAACGGTCTCGTATCCACAGAGCCATCAGCTTAGAAATGATCTGGCGTTTTCTGCCTCGTCGTCGCAGCTCGGAGCGCGGTGCGCCAAGCGTCCTTGAAGCCGTCTTTAAAGCTGTAGTAACAGTCATTCTCTTTGAAGCCCGTAAAAGTTTCACCGAAAGCCAGTCTCTAACAGCTTCTGAAAAAATTCTGATGGAAAAAAAGTCCAAATCATTCCGCCATTTCCAGACAATGAAAATCCAACAAGGGGGCGGGACCACTCCTTCCACAAGGCATGCTCACAGGCGAATGACGTCACCGACAGGCGTGGAAAAACTCACGCATGCGCACGAGGGTTCAAGCTTGACTGACATAAAAACATATGAATCAAATCCATATAGTTTAAAAAAAAATAAATAAATAAAAAAAGTCCTTTACTTTATTGACAGACCTCGTATTATATATATATATATATATATATATATATATATATATATATATATATATATATATATATATATATATATATATATATATATATATATATATATATATATATATATATATATATATATATATATATATATATATATAAATCAGGGCTGTACACTTAGCTTTTTCACTAGGAGCACAGGTGCTCCTAAATGAAAAACTTTAGGAGCACAGTCAAAAATTTAGGAGCACTGTGAAATTTCTTGATACAATTTTATTATTAACACAAAGACACATACTGTACAGAGAGTACCTTTTCTACACACACATGCACATTTTATATGATTCTAATGTATTTATTTCATTGTTTTTTACTTCCTTTTCTATCATTATTTACATCATTGCTTTTGTCCATTTCATTACTTTTTGCTGTGTATTTCTTGTATTATTTTAAACCCTCACACACACATAACATCCCCGTCCCACTTTTTATACTCAGGTCGCCTGCTACGCTTAGCTACATTCAACCAACGGTACACAGCGCACACACACACACACACACACACACACACTCTTGTCGATTTGTACAGATGTGGGAATGGTTTTCTCTATGAGATATACAGTGGTCCCTCGTTTATCGTGGGAGTTACGTTCTAAAAATAGTCCGCGATAGGCGAAATCCGCGAAGTGGCCAGCGTTATTTTTTACATTTATTATAGATGTTTTAAAGTTGTAAAACCCCTCACTACACACTTTATACACTTTTCTCAATCAGGCATGAACATTTTCTCACTTTTCTCTTGTGTGTAAACACTGTCAATGTTCAAACCTGAGTAGAAAAATCCCGGCCCCCCCCACTCCCCAATTCAAGGGGGTACCTATGCTTGTTCCCCATGTTGAAAATATACCCCCTATCTAGGGAAAACCTTCAGACAATCACCCCCGTATCATGGGCTTTTTTGAATGATATTTTTTTATAATTTTATTTTTTACTGGGGTCTGACGAAAAACTACCCCCTTTTTCGAAAATCTCGGGAGATGGTTTGAAAATAGGGCTGCCACAAACGACTATTTTGACAGTCGACTAGTCAACAATTATTTTTGCGATTAGTCGACTAGTCGGATCATACAGAATTTCCTAAATTAAGGTCTGCAGCATTTTCAGAGAAAGGTCGGGATGAAAACATGAACATTTCCAAATCAGTGACTATTTCTTAGACTTCATTTACATCAATCATTCAGAAATACAAACAGTGTGGTACTTTATAGTAAATCTGTGTCAGGTAGGCAGTTCTCAAAAACTAAATGTCCATGCTGGAAGGAGACAAGTGAGGGAAGGCACCAAGACACAACTCTACTACTACTACTACTACTACTTTATTTTTTATCTTCATTTTACTTATAGTCCCAACTTTTTCTGATTTGTGGTTGTTTCTGTTGCATTTCTGAAATTACAGAACTGCTTTAAAGAAAAGTGTGAACATTTTATTTTGTTTTAAAACTTTGTGGCGCAAATGCAAACACCAAACTCTTATAAAGAGGAAAAAATACCTGGACATGTGCAGGAAAACTGATATAAACTGAACAGAACCATGCAGGCTAATCTGACTCCCCATATTTTTTGTATAAATAAATCAGAATAAAATAAGAGGTAACTCACTTTGAAATGAATAAAACATAGCTGCAGCTTATAATAACTTTGGAAAATAACAAAAATCAGCAGCTTGTATTTTTATTCTGACTCCAGTTCATTTAGTGTGATGAAGTCATTTATTTCTCCTCATCGATTAAGATTGAACAAATAAATACCTTTGGAAAATAGCAGCTGTTAAAGTTCAGAGTTCTCACCTGCTTTTTGTGATCTGTGCCTCTGAACATCACTGCAGCAGGGTTTTATTTTTTATCCAGTGTTTGCGTAATTTTCCTTCATTCATATATTCTCATTTTTTAAGGATGTTTTTAAGGATATTTGACCGTTTATTTCATCTCATGATCTCATAAATTCAGTATACGACGCGCACATGGTGTGAACAGGACAGTGCCGTCAGAAAAACACCGGTAGAGAAAGAGCAGAGAAAAGAAAAGTAGTTTTTTGTTGTTGTTGTTGTCTTGTTTTTTTATGTGCTCATCTCTGTGCTTGTTCTGTTAGACCTCAGTGCTGCTTTTGATACTGTTGACCATAAAATTTTATTACAGAGATTAGAGCATGCCATAGGTATTAAAGGCACTGCGCTGCGGTGGTTTGAATCATATTTGTCTAATAGATTACAATTTGTTCATGTAAATGGGGAATCTTCTTCACAGACTAAAGTTAATTATGGAGTTCCACAAGGTTCTGTGCTAGGACCAATTTTATTCACTTTATACATGCTTCCCTTAGGCAGTATTATTAGACGGTATTGCTTAAATTTTCATTGTTACGCAGATGATACCCAGCTTTATCTATCCATGAAGCCAGAGGACACACACCAATTAGCTAAACTGCAGGATTGTCTTACAGACATAAAGACATGGATGACCTCTAATTTCCTGCTTTTAAACTCAGATAAAACTGAAGTTATTGTACTTGGCCCCACAAATCTTAGAAACATGGTGTCTAACCAGATCCTTACTCTGGATGGCATTACCCTGACCTCTAGTAATACTGTGAGAAATCTTGGAGTCATTTTTGATCAGGATATGTCATTCAAAGCGCATATTAAACAAACATGTAGGACTGCTTTTTTGCATTTACGCAATATCTCTAAAATCAGAAAGGTCTTGTCTCAGAGTGATGCTGAAAAACTAATTCATGCATTTATTTCCTCTAGGCTGGACTATTGTAATTCATTATTATCAGGTTGTCCTAAAAGTTCCCTAAAAGCCTTCAGTTAATTCAAAATGCTGCAGCTAGAGTACTGACGGGACTAGAAGGAGAGAGCATATCTCACCCATATTGGCCTCTCTTCATTGGCTTCCTGTTAATTCTAGAATAGAATTTAAAATTCTTCTTCTTACTTATAAGGTTTTGAATAATCAGGTCCCATCTTATCTTAGGGACCTCGTAGTACCATATCATCCCAATAGAGCGCTTCGCTCTCAGACTGCAGGCTTACTTGTAGTTCCTAGGGTTTGTAAGAGTAGAATGGGAGGCAGAGCCTTCAGCTTTCAGGCTCCTCTCCTGTGGAACCAGCTCCCAATTCAGATCAGGGAGACAGACACCCTCTCTACTTTTAAGATTAGGCTTAAAACTTTCCTTTTTGCTAAAGCTTATAGTTAGGGCTGGATCAGGTGACCCTGAACCATCCCTTAGTTATGCTGCTATAGACGTAGACTGCTGGGGGGTTCCCATGATGCACTGTTTCTTTCTCTTTTTGCTCTGTATGCACCACTCTGCATTTAATCATTAGTGATCGATCTCTGCTCCCCTCCACAGCATGTCTTTTTCCTGGTTCTCTCCCTCAGCCCCAACCAGTCCCAGCAGAAGACTGCCCCTCCCTGAGCCTGGTTCTGCTGGAGGTTTCTTCCTGTTAAAAGGGAGTTTTTCCTTCCCACTGTAGCCAAGTGCTTGCTCACAGGGGGTCGTTTTGACCGTTGGGGTTTTACATAATTATTGTATGGCCTTGCCTTACAATATAAAGCGCCTTGGGGCAACTGTTTGTTGTGACTTGGCGCTATATAAAAAAATTGATTGATTGATTGATTGATTATGTTCACTCGGGTTAAAATCCTCTCTCCCTGCTCCGCGCTCGCTGTGTCATGTGCACTGATGGTTCTCAGCAGAATTTAACGTCTCGTGCCTCCGTTCGCAGTCTGCAGAGAGTTGACTCCATGCACGCACGCACGCATGCACACACACAGAGACGAGATTCTGTGGTTCCCAAACCAGACCTCCTCTACACCCTGGCTGCGACTAGAAATTCTGTCCATAAAAATAATGAACAGAACCGGTGACAAAGGGCAGCCCTGGCGGAGGCCAACGTGCACTGGAAACAGGTTTGACTTACTACCGGCAATGCGAACCAAGCTCCTGCTGCGGTCGTACAGGGACCGGATAGCCCTTAGCAAAGGACCCCGGACCCCGTACTCCCGGAGCACTCCCCATAGGGTGCCCCGAGGGACACGGTCGAACGCCATCTCCAGATCCACAAAACACATGTGGACTGGTTAGGCAAACTCCTATGAACCCTCGACCACCCGATGGAGCATGCAGAGCTGGTCCAGTGTGCCGCGACCAGGACGAAAACCACACTGCTCCTCCTGAATTTGAGGTTCGACCATCGGTCGAATTCTCCTCTCCAGTACTCTGGAATAGACCTTACCGGCTGAGGAGTGTGATCCCCCTATAGTTGGAACACACCCTCTGGTCCCCCTTCTTAAACAGAGGGACCACCACCCCGGTCTGCCAATCCAGAGGCACTGTCCCCAATCGCCAAGCGATGTTGCAGAGGTGTGTCAGCTAAGACAGTCCCACAACATCCAGAGAATTAAGGTACTCAGGACAGATTTCATCCACCCCAGGAGCCTTGCCACAGAGGAGCTTTCCAACCACCTCGGTGACTTCGGCCTGGGTAATGGATGAGTCCGTCTCTGTGTCCTCAGTCTCTGCTTCCTCTTCGGAAGACGTGACGATGGGATTGAGGAGATCTTCGAAGTACTCCTTCCACCGCCTGACAACATCCCCAGTCAGGGTCAACAGCTCCCCACCCACACCGTAAACAGTGCTGGTGGAGAGCTGCTTCCGCCTCCTGAGGCGTCGGACGGTTTGCCAGAATCTCTTCGAGGCCGACAGATAGTCCTCCTCCATAGCCTCCCCGAACTCCTCTCAGACCCGGGTTTTTGCCTCTGTAACCACACGGGCTGCGGCACGCTTGGCCTGCGGGTACCTGTCAGCTGCCTCTGGGGTCCCACCTACCAACAAAGATAAGTAGGACTCCTTCTTCAGCTTGACGGCATCCCTTACTTCCGGTGTCCACCACCGGGTTCGGGAATTGCTGCCATGACAGGCACCAGAGACCTTGCGACCACAGCTACGAGCGGCCGCATCGACAATGGAGGTGGAGAACATGGTCCACTTGGATTCCATGTCTCCAACCTCCCCCGGGATCTGGGAGAAGCTCTCCCGGAGGTGGGAGTTGAAGATCTAGCTGACAGAGGGTTCCACCAGTCGTTCCCAGCAGACCCTCACGATACGTTTGGACCTGCCAGGTCTGACCGGCTTCCTTCCCTCCCAGCGGATCCAACTCACCACCAGGTGGTGATCGGACGACAGCTCTGCCCCTCTCTTCACTCGAGTGTCCGAGACACGTGGCCGAAGGTCAGATGATACGACTACAAAGTCAATCATCGACCTCCGGCTCAGGGTGTCCTGGCGCCACGTGCACTTATGGACACCCTTGTGCTCGAACATGGTGTTTGTGATGGACAAACTGTGACTAGCACAGAAGTCCAACAACTGAACACCACTCGGGTCCAGATTGGGGAGGCCGTGCTTCCCGATCACCCCCTCCAGGTCTCACTGTCGCCGCCCACGTGGGCGTTGAAATCCCCCAGGAGAACAATGGAGTCCCCAGTCGGAGCGCTATCTAGTACCCCTCCCAGGGACTCCAGGAAGGTCGGGTACTCTGCACTGCTGCTCCGCCCGTAGGCCGAGACAACGGTGAGAGACCTGTCCCCGACCGGAAGGCGTAGGGACGCGACCCTCTCGTTCACCGGAGTGAACTCCAACACATGGTGACTGACCTGGGGAGCAATAAGTAATGCGACCCCAGCTCTCCGCCTCTCCCCGTGGGCAACGCCAGAAAAATGAAGCGTCCAGCCCCTCTCCAGGAGTTGGGTACTAATATATATATATATATATATATATATATATATATATATATATATATATATATATATATATATATATATATATATATATATATATATATATATATATATATATATATATATATATATACACACACACACACACTCAACAAAAATATAAACGCAACACTTTTGGTTTTGCTCCCATTTTGTATGACATGAACTCAAAGATCTAAAACTTTTTCCACATACACAATATCACCATTTCCCTCAAATATTGTTCACAAAACAGTCTAAATCTGTGATAGTGAGCACTTCTCCTTTGCTGAGATAATCCATCCCACCTCACAGGTATGGAATCACCCTGTAAATTTTCATCCCCAAAACTATCACCTGCATCAAATCAGATCTGCTCATTAGTCTGCATCTAAAAAGGAGTGATCACACCTTGGAGAGCTGTTGCACCAAGTGGACTGACATGAATCATAGCTCCAACACGAGAGACGTCGATTGAAACAAAGGAGAGGATTATCAAACTCTTAAAAGAGGGTAAATCATCACGCAATGTTGTAAAAGATGTTGGTTGTTCACAGTCAGCTGTGTCTAAACTCTGAAAATCTTTGGTGGAAGTTGAAGAAAATGGTCCATGACAAGGCTCCAACCTGCAAAGCTGATCTGGCAACAGCAATCAGAGAAAGTTGGAGCCAGATTGATGAAGAGTACTGTGTGTCACTCAACCAGGCAAATTAAGTTACTTTTTAGTAGGGTTCAGAAAAATAAGTCTGCTGGCCCAGATGGTATCTCAGCTTTTCTTTTAAAGACTTTTGCAGAGGAGCTCACACCAGCCTGGTGCCCGTTTTTCCAGCAGTCTGTAGATCAGCACACAGTTCCTTTACTCTGGAAAAAGTCAATTATTGTTCCAGTACCCAAAAAACCCTGCCCAACGATTAACAATGATTTTAGACCGGTAGCTTTAACTTCTGTTGTTATGAAATGTTTGGAAAAATATATGGTGTCTATTTAAAGTCAGAGATAAATTCAGATCTACATCCCTTGCAGTTTGCGTATAGGAGAGGGCGGGGTACAGATGATTCCATTATGGCATCACCCACCTGTCACTAAAACACCTTGAAGACCCAAAGGTTTATGCACATCTTATTTATTGATTTTAGTTCCGCTTTTAACACGTTACAGCCTCATTTACTGATTCAAAAATTAATTCACCTGTCAGTAAACCCTGTAATTATAAAATGGTTTTACTCTTTTTAACAGATAGAATTCAAAATGACAGAGTTAATAACACTATCTCTGATTCTAAAAACATCAGTACTGGCATACCTCAGGGTTGTGTCAGTTCACCTGTCCTTTCTACTCTCTATACTAATGACTGCATTAGCCACTTTCATGGAAATCATGTTTTTAAGTTTTCTGATGATACTGCCATCCTCAGTCTGCTTCATAAAGACTCAGATCCATCACTGTACTTTGAGGAGGTGCAGTCTTTTGTCCACTAGTGTGATGCTAACTTTCTTACTATAAATGTAAAGGAAACTAAGGAGATGATAATTGACCCTCGTTCTATTGGTGATCATACCCCTCTGGTAATCCATGATGAAGAAATCAATCAGGTCAGCTTTTACAGGTATCTAGGCATTTACTTAGATAACCAGTTCAGCTGGGAAACGCATGTCAATAACTTGTGCTCTCGTTTACAGCAGAGGTTATATTTTCTGCGCAGAGTCAGGGCGTTTGGGGTTGATCAGAAAATCTTGTATTTGTTTTATCAGGCTGTTTTGGAAAGCATTATCCGGTATGGGATGTCATCTTGGTATGGTAATCTCTCTGTCCAGTTAAAATCTAGGCTTGCTCGTCTGGTGAAGACTGCTATGAAAGTTGTAGGGAGGACGGGAAACTCTTCCCTGCAGTCCATGTATGAACAGTCTGTTCTCAAACAAGCACAGAGAGCTTTGTCAGATCCTTCCCACATCCTCTATCCTGAGAATGAACTCATACTGTCTGGTAGGCGATACAGAGTCCTTCAGTGCAAATTGAATCGCTTTAAAAACTCATTTGTGCCCACATCAATTAGAGTCTTAAATATGGTTCCTGGGATAGGTAGTAGGATTGTGCGTTAATGACATGGTGGCATTGTAATTTTAGTGTTATTTATTCACTGTTAGTATTTTCTTAACCATATCAATCAAATCAATCAATTTTTTTATATAGCACCAAATCACAACAAACAGTTGCCCCAAGGCGCTTTATATTGTAAGGCAAGGCCATACAATAATTATGTAAAACCCCAACGGTCAAAACGACCCCCTGTGAGCAAGCACATGGCTACAGTGGGAAGGAAAAACTCCCTTTTAACAGGAAGAAACCTCCAGCAGAACCAGCCTCAGGGAGGGGCAGTCTTCTGCTGGGACTGGTTGGGGCTGAGGGAGAGAACCAGGAAAAAGACATGCTGTGGAGGGGAGCAGAGATCGATCACTAATGATTAAATGCAGAGTGGTGCATACAGAGCAAAAAGAGAAAGAAACAGTGCATCATGGGAACCCCCAGGCAGTCTACATCTATAGCAGCATAACTAAGGGATGGTTCAGGGTCACCTGATCCAGCCCTAACTATAAGCTTTAGCAAAAAGGAAAGTTTTAAGCCTAATCTTAAAAGTGGAGAGGGTGTCTGTCTCCCTGATCTGAATTGGGAGCTGGTTCCACAGGAGAGGAGCCTGAAAGCTGAAGGCTCTGCCTCCCATTCTACTCTTACAAACCCTAGGAACTACAAGTAAGCCTGCAGTCTGAGAGCGAAGCGCTCTATTGGGATGATATGGTACTACGAGGTCCCTAAGATAAGATGGGACCTGATTATTCAAAACCTTATAAGTAAGAAGAAGAATTTTAAATTCTATTCTAGAATTAACAGGAAGCCAATGAAGCGAGGCCAATATGGGTGAGATATGCTCTCTCCTTCTAGTCCCCGTCAGTACTCTAGCTGCAGCATTTTGAATTAACTGAAGGCTTTTTAGGGAACTTTTAGGACAACCTGATAATAATGAATTACAATAGTCCAGCCTAGAGGAAATAAATGCATGAATTAGTTTTTCAGCATCACTCTGAGACAAGACCTTTCTGATTTTAGAGATATTGCGTAAATGCAAAAAAGCAGTCCTACATATTTGTTTAATATGCGCTTTGAATGACATATCCTGATCAAAAATGACTCCAAGATTTCTCACAGTATTACTAGAGGTCAGGGTAATGCCATCCAGAGTAAGGATCTGGTTAGACACCATGTTTCTAAGATTTGTGGGGCCAAGTACAATAACTTCAGTTTTATCTGAGTTTAAAAGCAGGAAATTAGAGGTCATCCATGTCTTTATGTCTGTAAGACAATCCTGCAGTTTAGCTAATTGTTGTGTGTCCTCTGGCTTCATGGATAGATAAAGCTGGGTATCATCTGCGTAACAATGAAAATTTAAGCAATACCATCTAATAATACTGCCTAAGGGAAGCATGTATAAAGTGAATAAAATTGGTCCTAGCACAGAACCTTGTGGAACTCCATAATTAACTTTAGTCTGTGAAGAAGATTCCCCATTTACATGAACAAATTGTAATCTATTAGACAAATATGATTCAAACCACCGCAGCGCAGTGCCTTTAATACCTATGGCATGCGCTAATCTCTGTAATAAAATTTTATGGTCAACAGTATCAAAAGCAGCACTGAGGTCTAACAGAACAAGCACAGAGATGAGTCCACTGTCCGAGGCCATAAGAAGATCATTTGTAACCTTCACTAATGCTGTTTCTGTACTATGATGAATTCTAAAACCTGACTGAAACTCTTCAAATAGACCATTCCTCTGCAGATGATCAGTTAGCTGTTTTACAACTACCCTTTCAAGAATTTTTGAGAGAAAAGGAAGGTTGGAGATTGGCCTATAATTAGCTAAGATAGCTGGGTCAAGTGATGGCTTTTTAAGTAATGGTTTAATTACTGCCACCTTAAAAGCCTGTGGTACATAGCCAACTAACAAAGATAGATTGATCATATTTAAGATTGAAGCATTAAATAATGGTAGGGCTTCCTTGAGCAGCCTGGTAGGAATGGGGTCTAATAAACATGTTGATGGTTTGGATGAAGTAACTAATGAAGATAACTCAGACAGAACAATCGAAGAGAAAGAGTCTAACCAAATACCGGCATCACTGAAAGCAGCCAAAGATAACGATACGTCTTTGGGATGGTTATGAGTAATTTTTTCTCTAATAGTTAAAATTTTGTTAGCAAAGAAAGTCATGAAGTCATTACTAGTTAAAGTTAATGGAATACTCAGCTCAATAGAGCTCTGACTCTTTGTCAGCCTGGCTACAGTGCTGAAAAGAAACCTGGGGTTGTTCTTATTTTCTTCAATTAGTGATGAGTAGAAAGATGTCCTAGCTTTACGGAGGGCTTTTTTATAGAGCAACAGACTCTTTTTCCAGGCTAAGTGAAGATCTTCTAAATTAGTGAGACGCCATTTCCTCTCCAACTTACGGGTTATCTGCTTTAAGCTACAAGTTTGTGAGTTATACCACGGAGTCAGGCACTTCTGATTTAAAGCTCTCTTTTTTAGAGGAGCTACAGCATCCAAAGTTGTCTTCAATGAGGATGTAAAACTATTGACGAGATGCTCTATCTCACTTACAGAGTTTAGGTAGCTACTCTGCACTGTGTTGGTATATGGCATTAGAGAACATAAAGAAGGAATCATATCCTTAAACCTAGTTACAGCGCTTTCTGAAAGACTTCTAGTGTAATGAAACTTATTCCCCACTGCTGGGTAGTCCATCAGAGTAAATGTAAATGTTATTAAGAAATGATCAGACAGAAGGGAGTTTTCAGGGAATACTGTTAAGTCTTCTATTTCCATACCATAAGTCAGAACAAGATCTAAGATATGATTAAAGTGGTGGGTGGACTCATTTACTTTTTGAGCAAAGCCAATAGAGTCTAATAATAGATTAAATGCAGTGTTGAGGCTGTCATTCTCACCATCTGTGTGTATGTTAAAATCGCCCACTATAATTATCTTATCTGAGCTAAGCACCAAGTCAGACAAAAGGTCTGAAAATTCACAGAGAAACTCACAGTAACTACCAGGTGGACGATAGATAATAACAAATAAAACTGGTTTTTGGGACTTCCAATTTGGATGGACAAGACTAAGAGTCAAGCTTTCAAATGAATTAAAGCTCTGTCTGGGTTTTTGATTAATTAATAAGCTGGAATGGAAGATTGCTGCTAATCCTCCGCCCCGGCCTGTGCTACGAGCATTCTGACAGTTAGTGTGACTCGGGGGTGTTGACTCATTTAAACTAACATATTCATCCTGCTGTAACCAGGTTTCTGTAAGGCAGAATAAATCAATATGTTGATCAATTATTATATCATTTACCAACAGGGACTTAGAAGAGAGAGACCTAATGTTTAATAGACCACATTTAACTGTTTTAGTCTGTGGTGCAGTTGAAGGTGCTATATTTTTTTTTCTTTTTTAATTTTTATGCTTAAATAGATTTTTGCTGGTTATTGGTAGTCTGGGAGCAGGCACCGTCTCTACGGGGATGGGGTAATGAGGGGATGGCAGGGGGAGAGAAGCTGCAGAGAGGTGTGTAAGACTACAACTCTGCTTCCTGGTCCCAACCCTGGATAGTCACGGTTTGGAGGATTTAAGAAAATTGGCCAGATTTCTAGAAATGAGAGCTGCTCCATCCAAAGTGGGATGGATGCTGTCTCTCCTAACAAGACCAGGTTTTCCCCAGAAGCTTTGCCAATTATCTATGAAGCCCACCTCATTTTTTGGACACCACTCAGACAGCCAGCAATTCAAGGAGAACATGCGGCTAAACATGTCACTCCCGGTCTGATTGGGGAGGGGCCCAGAGAAAACTACAGAGTCCGACATTGTTTTTGCAAAGTTACACACCGATTTAATGTTAATTTTAGTGACCTCCGATTGGCGTAACCGGGTGTCATTACTGCCGACGTGAATTACAATCTTACCAAATTTACGCTTAGCCTTAGCCAGCAGTTTCAAATTTCCTTCAATGTCGCCTGCTCCGGCCCCCGGAAGACAATTCAATCAATCAATCAATCAATTTTTTTATATAGCGCCAAATCACAACAAACAGTTGCCCCAAGGCGCTTTATATTGTAAGGCAAGGCCATACAATAATTATGTAAAACCCCAACGGTCAAAACGACCCCCTGTGAGCAAGCACTTGGCTACAATTGACTATGGTTGCTGGTGTCGCTAACTTCACATTTCTCAAAACAGAGTCGCCAATAACCAGAGTTTGGTCCTCGGCGGGTGTGTCGTCGAGTGGGGAAAAACGGTTAGAGATGTGAACAGGTTGGCGGTGTACACGGGGCTTCTGTTTAGGGCTACGCTTCCTCCTCACAGTCACCCAGTCGGCCTGCTTTCCCGGCTGCTCGGGATCTGCCAGGGGGTAACTAACGGCGGCTAGTGTGCACAGCCATCTCCCACTAACCATATGTGGGAGATGGCTGTGCAATAGGGGTATGTGTTTTTATGGATATGTGCAATATGCATGAATTATTTATGGGAGACCGCTGTGTAATACAGGTATGTGCAATTTGGATATGTGTATTAGGGATGTGCAATATGTATGATTGATGTGTGTATTAAGTTATGTAATATGTATGAGTCATGTAATTATGTCATGGCATTACTTTTTACGTGTGCAGCTCTTGGAGTCTAAGACAAATTTCCCGGAAGGGACACTAAAGTGTATCATATATATATATATATATATATATGGAAGAAGAAAGTATCGCTTTCAGAATGACAAAACGATGTTTTGAACATGAAAGGAGAGATCTGAGTGTTGTGGACGAGCATTTAACTTGCTCCCTTCTCCATCGAAAGACGAGGATATCTGATGCTGGCTAAAGGAGCTGAGTTTGAAAAATCCACTCAAAACGTCCCTGTCTGTTCTTTTCATTTTATGGAGAAAAAACTGACACCACTGTATCCTGATCCAGAGCAATGGTTGGACTACAATGCGCCATTGAAGCAGCCATGGTGGATGCTCCTGAGACAAATGGGTAAGCTGTGTTTGTAACATTAGCTGCTATCTAATTGATTCATTTTCTGGTGTTTGATACAACCAACCACTGCATGAAATAACACCACACCTATATTAACTTTACGTAATCTTGGAATTACGGTGATACTACTTGTCGGGTAGTATTTTAACTTGACTCAAGGAGATATTATTAGGCTTTGGTGCTTTTAGCCAAACCGTCCACACCGGGTGACAACACAAAGTAGTTAAAAATATCGGCATACTTAGGCGAGTGCCACTTTTTCATGTCATCTTCCCACTCTGTTATGACCCATGGGTGAGCTAGAGTTATTCCCTTTGAGTTTTTCTACCCACGTAATGACTTCCATTTTTCTCTAATGAAAATAAAAGTGGGTGGGGCTGAATAAGATATTATGCATGATAGATAGATAGATAGAGATAGATAGATAGATAGATAGATAGATAGATAGATAGATAGAGATAGAGATAGAGATAGAGATAGAGATAGAGATAGAGATAGAGATAGAGATAGAGATAGAGATAGAGATAGAGATAGATAGAGATAGATAGAGATAGATAGAGATAGATAGAGATAGATAGAGATAGATAGAGATAGATAGAGATAGATAGAGATAGATAGAGATAGATAGAGATAGATAGATAGATAGAGATAGATAGATAGATAGAGATAGATAGATAGATAGATAGAGATAGAGATAGATAGATAGATAGATAGATAGATAGATAGATAGATAGATAGATAGATAGATAGATAGATAGATAGATAGATAGATAGATATTCCCCCTGTGATTCCTCAGGACAATCTCACCACTTATCAAGTATGGATCAATTTGTTCATTTGCTGTGAGTCAAAGGACATCATTACTGCAGTGACATGCAGTAAGAGAGAGAGACAGAGAGACAGAGAGAGAGAGAGAGAACAAACACCCAAACACAAAAACAAACTTGAGGTCAGTAGGAACTGGATTAAATCTAATAGCCTGAATTATGACTTGTGTAAAACCAAACAACATTCTCATTTCAGTATCAAAGAGTGCAAAGAGTGATAATCAGGAAACATTTTCATTTACCCAATTCCTTGTCTGAGCAGGTCAAGGCAGGGGACCTTTCAACATGAACACACAGACTAAACAACATAAGGCACGTTTCTCTGAGCAGAACTAGACAGCCATTCATTGTTGTTCTTTGTTCATCAAATACACAGGCCTATCCACCCAAAGGTATTGCCTAAGTAAGCTTACTGGGCTACAGTGAAATTCCCTGAAGCATTGCAGACAAAGGAAACAGACTAAATTCCATCAGTACTGATACAGTCCAAGCCAACACTGCCAGAACAAGGCTTGTGGTCATTTTCCATCGTCTCCCCACTTTCCAATCTAGAATGAGTTCATGTTTTTGCAGTGTGCATGCTGATTACTTTTCTATCATGGATCAAATATGTTTAGCAAGAAAGTCCGCAAATATGACAACTTCACAACACGGCAGGGTTGTCACCAGCATTATAACAGCCTAACGGTCCATTACGCTGTTATAACAAAAAATTACACTGCAGTTGGGCCGTTACTTTGTTTTTGAGGGTGTGTAACAGGAAAATAATCATTTCACTATGTTGATTGTGGACCCGCTGGTTCTGATGTAGAAGCAGCACGTCCACCATTTATTCATCAACCTGTATCAAAGCCATTTCTGCTGACTAAAGTCTCTAAACAGGACTCTCTTTCTGAGAGAATCATCCACCGCTTCACAAGGACAGTTTTTATTCTTTTGCCATTAACGTGCCTCTTTTGTGGTGCAGCCAACGACACGGATCTCTGCCATGGACTGGAACATTAATATCTCCTGCTTCTCTGGTTCCTTAACTAAAGTTAGTGTCCCTCATGAAAATAATAATAATAATAATGATAATATCCTCCGCTCCGTGTCTGTGTATATTGTGGGATTTGCTGCAAATCTCTGCAGAGTAAAGGTGGAAAGATGGGTCATTCCACAATCAATAGCTCCAAAGGGAATCGGCGTTTTAAATCAAATGACACCTTTCCAAATGTTATAAAACAGACAAACTACAACCGACCAAAACTGTTTTTCCCCTAAATGAGACTTCCTCCATTCCATCAGGGAGAACTTCTCCCAGTGTCACAGTCTCACTTCACCCGGTATGTCAGTCTCACATGTTGAGCACAGCTGCGCTGCAGCGCTCCAGATAGGAGTATTGTAGGGGAGACCGGGGCCAAAGTAATATCTTACATTTATATCTCTCTGAAACACTATCACCTGCATTTTGAGGGCCAAATTTTGTTATGTAAAGCCATAGTTTTTTTTTAATCTTTGTTCCAGCCTTACTTTAAAGCCAAAAGAAATGAGGCATCAGACCAAAACATGAAAGAGTGTAGAAATGTGTGTCACTGCACAGGAGGTAATTTATACAAAGCAGTTTACTATAGACAATACTTACAATTTTTTTAACTTTGAGATTAATTACTGATTATTCTACATTTCTAAGTTAAAAAAAAAACAAAAAACACCAAAGAAGGCCCTTTATAAGCCCATAAAGCAAAAGCTTAAGTGGGGTCAAAGCCTAAGCAGTCCCCAAACCTCCGGCTCCGGATTTTTATATCCCATTACGCTGAGAAAAAAAATCCTGCAGAGAACCCTGCACGGGGTCAGAAAAAGACGCTCAAATGACCCACAACTCATAGAGGAAATTGTACGTACTGTAGGTTTGGAGGTTAATGACTGTATAAAGAAGTGGAGCTTGTTGAGGGACAAATTAATCCAGAAAAAGCCACTGTTCCTGTGTTAAATTGCATAAATACGCAACAGACAATTTTGAAAAGGTCATGCAAAAGTCTACTTCACTGCATGGCCACAGAGTTACGGAGCTGGAGAAGCATAAATCAGGGTTTAGGATTTTAAGGTACCACTCCACAACGGACCTAGTAAAAAGAGTGACTCGACCAAAAGTAATCTTTTTAATGCACATAATCTCCAGCACTTATTTAAGGTAGTTCATTTATTTATTTTTTTCAGTTTTGACCTGGTCATTAAACAAGGCAGGTCCTGATTCAAGGACAGGCATTTAATGAAGGAAATACACAAGCCTAATTGGAGTTGGGGATTCCCTGTAGATCGTTCAGCGCCTCCGACTAACTAATCCGTTAAATACATATAACAGAATTTGTCCATTTTATACGGATTGCGGGTTTTGTCCATTTTATACATAACGTATTTTGATTGTAACAGACAAATTCGCTGGTCCAACTGAATCCATTTTTTGAGGGTTTTACTGTACTTCCATAAGATCTCAATTATGTTGGCAGAGATATTCAGCAAATCATCCACAAGAGGGCACTGCAGATCCTTTTGAAAATTTCTGACAACATCAAATATGGCATAAGTTAAAGGAATCAGAATAATGTTTCTACTGCAAAACAGACAAAACAGGCAGTGGTGCAGGCAGAGGTGGCCAATGAATATTTCACGTCAACATAGATACAAAGCTCTCTCCAAATATCCCACCACTGTTAACAGTCTTCATCATTGCCCTTTTGTCTAGGGCTGCATTTCACTTGAACATTAGCTACACACTGCATTATATAATGCACACATTGCTTCACACAATGTACACTCGAGTGAATGAAAGCAGTTCTGCAGTTCTACCTCATATCCACTTAAATTTGGATTATACTGATTCTGGACATTAAAAATCAATTCTCATCTCATAAAATTAAATATCTCAACATCTTGAGCATTGATAATCCTCCCCCCACACCCCCCGCCATAGCCTTTTCACACCGGGCCACGTAGAGTTGCATAATGTGGCATACCAACTACGTCGACCTATGCAGCTTTATGCCAAGTTTTTGCTCCTCTATGCAGCAGTATGCTGAAGGGGTACACGAGGTGGACGCAAAAAATTAAACATGTTAAATTTTTTCGGCGTAAAGCGCTGGATCCAGAAAGCACGCAATTTTTAAGAAAGTCTACACAACACTCTGCTACTGTGTGTAAATCTACACAACAATGCGCAACTGTACACCAAGCCTCCATACACAACCCTATGCCAGGGAAAAGAAAAATCTTTTTAATTTTTTGTCAGTACATACCACATTGATAGATTTTATTTATCTAGTTGAACTTTGCTAGCAGTGAAACATCAAAACCATGGAAGAAAAGGCGGGCCAAGCTTCCACGTCCACTCCTCACGGATGGATCACCAGCGAGAGGACATGTCAACGTCCACTCACGGATGGATCGCGCATGTAACTGCCGGCTGCAGCTCCGTAGTGCTTTCACCTCAAGTTCTCACAGTTGTGGCACATTAAGTAAAGTCCATTAACTTCTGCTCACAGAGATCGCCAGCGAGAGGACATGTCCACATCCACTCCTCAAGGACGGCTCAATTGAGACTGCTGTCTGCAGCTTTCTTTCACCTCCTCAAGTTCACTCAAGATTGTGGCACATTAAATAAAGTCTATTAACTCCTGCTCACGGACCGATCACCAGTGAAAGGACATGTCCACGTCCACTATTCCTCATGGACATATCACACCTGCCATCGCCGACTGCAACTTTGTTTCACCTCCTCAAGTTCTCTCACAATTGTGGCATGTTAAATAAAGTCCATTAACTCCTAAAAATAATTAGTGGAGCGGTTAAGGCAGAAATCGTTCAGTTTTTGAAGAAAGCATGAAACTTGGCACAGGGATTATGAAAAAAATAAACCCCCCAAAATAACGCCCCCTAGTGGCTGCAATATTGGATTAAAAAATGGCCATTATTTTCAACATACTTTTGCCATTTACTTTCAAATTAAGGCAGATAAAAGCACAATTCCAAAATATTTACCCATGTTTTTGGGGTCAGGGAATCCAATGGACTCATTTTCAACTTTGTGAGATGGAGGCCATATTGGATTCCAAGATGACCACCATTAAAATAAAGATTATGAAAAATATCAGTCCTCTGTAAAGATGGAAGCGTAATTGTAAAAGTTACCCATAAGTAATGAGGAGTCCAATTAACCTATTACATTAATTGCCTGATGCCGGTCATATTGGATTCCAAAATGGCTGCAATTAAAATTAAGTATTGATTATCTCTGCTATTTTAGTGACAAATTCAAAATTCAAGCCTCAGGCCTTTTTATTTATGAAGTAGTGATTGCAATAGTTTCATTCACAATTCATCTACTAGATGTTTGTCATACTGGATTTCACGATGGGTGTCATATTTCACTCTATTTTCAAAATATTTTTCTTCTATTTTTCCATGCATCCTACTTAGCATACAGTACCATATATGTTGAGTATAAATCAGAGAATTACCTTTCAAATTAAGTAACTGGTAATAAAGATCAATGTTTAAATCCTGGAGGCAGAAATCTAGTTCAAACATGTCCATGCACCACAGAGAAAACATGAATACCCAGAAAATTATACAAATTCTTTCAAAAAGCCACAAAAACATTCAAAATTATAACATCACGTGATAGATGACAAATACCATACTGGCTAAATTTGACTCATATGGCACCCCATATACTATGCTCATACCATGAAGCAGCTTGCCAAACATTGTGAAATGCATTAAAGATAAGCATTATTAAGTAAACAAGAGATAAAGAATTTAAATAGGATTTTAAGTTGCAGTTTTGCTTTGGAAATTTAACACTGTCTTAACTGTAATCGCTGATGTATTGGGCAGCTTGGCAGCATAAAATAGTGCCATAGCATCCATATAGGTGTTTTTATTATTACATAACACTGGTATAAGAACCTCAAGACCCTTTGAGGTTGACTTTCATTGATATTTACTGATTTTAGAACCAAAAATACTAAACTTTGATCAACTTCTTTCCCTGCATTACTGTCATTTTTAAGAAAAGCAAAGAAAAGTAAAAAACAAGGCAGCCATCTTGAAATCCAACATGGCTGCCATATGACTAGATTCAGAACTTCATTGAAATATACCCTGATATTGAAAACAGTGATAGATGCTGTAATTACTTTCCTTTGCATATCAAAAGTAGAAATAATATTAAAAAATGGTCAATTTCAGTGGCAATTTTAAAATTCAATATGGCAGCCACCAGGGGGCGCAATTTTTTGGGGTCTATTTTTTTTCATGGTCCTTAGGTCCCATAGTATCCCTGTGCAACGTTTTATGCTTTCTTCAAAAACTGAACGATTCTTGTGAAAAGTTGGCCTTAACCGCTCTACTAAATGTATTCTGTCTTTTTCCAATGTATCAAATCCATCTGTGTGAACAGAAACTGTCAAAACAGTGTCATGGAGCCAAGCTCCTCCTCCCTGAGCACAACTTATGCAGCCATTCTTGTGCACTAGATACGCAGCACATTGATTTCTCTATTTATTATTATTACTACTATTATCTCTATTTATTTATCATTTTCCTGACAAACACCCCCAAAAACAACAGCCACTCTGAAGGACCAATAAGGGAATCATTAAGCAAAAAGGCTATTAATGTCAATGGATCGAATAATTTCTTAACAATCCCTACTTATGAGTTTAAGCATAACATAATGAATGAGCTGCTTGTCCTAGGGCCATATCGTACTTCTGACGCAAAGCAGCGCGCCTAACACAAGTGTCACTGCTAACTTCCACCTAGGAGACACAGTAGATATTTTCATTTGCCATGCCCGCACCCCTTATATAATACAAATACTGCTTGCACCCTGTTCATCCAAGAATGATGTGTGGTCAACCAGAGAGCAGGTATACAGATATCATCCATCACCAAAAAGTGTTTGGACCTAGACCAGCAAAAACAAAGTCTTGCCCGCACACGTCCCACACATCTACGATTTAACACTGCACGTACACTCTACACATCTCTCTCTCACCTTCAAAATTAATATAACTTTCATCAGACCCAATGTTCATAAATATTCAGCCTTATCAGTGACCTAAAGAAATGTAAATAACTTACAAATGGTATGAAAGACAGATGCTGAAAAATGTCAAATAATTGAAGATTGCTTGTAGTCTGTCTTAGTAATGAGATGAGTTGATGTACTTCAAATCAACCACCTGGCTGATTAAATTATTTTCTATCATGAGCCATTATTTTATATCTGAATGATTTTTTTAACCATTATCTTGATGATTAGACAATATGCTGTGTAGTGCAGAAAAGCTTAACCTGTAGTTATAAACTTTACAGGACAAACGAAAGTCTCCATGGGAAACAAAATTCACATTTTAGGTTCTGAAATTGTTTTAGGTTTTATTTCTAGACAACTCAGACGGCTGTATCAGATGGATTTATACCAACTGATTTAACTTTAGGAACACAGACCATGGAAGATGTTTTGAATGTGTACAAGAACACGTAACATTAATTAACATTAGACTGGGACTTATCTTGTTGATATGTTGGGGGACTGAAATAATTAAAGAGATGATGTTTCTCATACATAAACGCGCACAGCTTTTCTTCTGGGAAAAACAGGACCCAAAGGTGGCACAATTTTTACAAATGCGTTGTGATTTATAAAAACAAACTAGATGCAAAATGTTAAAATGGGAGTTGCAGCATTATGATTCCATGTGTGACTGAGTCATAACCAAGCAGTAAACATTGATTGTGTCAGATGAAGCCCCAATGCAAGAAGAAAAAGTTGAATAATGTGGCTTCTTGTTTGGTGAAATGTTCTAACAGATATTCTATAAGATGTCTCTGCTGCAATATTCACACTGAGTGACATTCTCATGACACTTAATGTTATACGGCCTTAACAGCAGTCATGGGTAGCCTGATCCAGTAGGTCCCTTAATGCACAATTACTGAGAAAACTAGAGCACCGCGCTCACAGAGCACAAATCTCCGCCAACACTAGTCTCCATTTCCACAAAAATTTTACATTGGAAAAAATTTTCAAGGTCAAAGACAAATGGCTTTTCATAAGCTAAATTAGATGTGATTAAATGTCAGGAGTATGTATTTAGTTCATGCACTTGAATCAAAGTTTTTTTTGTGGTGTCTGATGTTTTTTTTCCCAACTTTTACAGTTTCTGAATTCTTTTTCAGATAATTTTCACAGAACATTGGTTACTGCTATGCACAATCTGTCACTCTTTTTTTGGCACTTGGTTCCTGACTGATAACTGGAAGATAGACAAACAGGCATAAAATTGGAACCTCCATCCAATTTTGGTGGTGTAGGTAAATCCATAACAAAAAAATAGAGTGACTGAGATATAATGCAAAATGTACACCAAATGGGCTTTTCAATATTCAATTCAAATGTCCACAAACTCCACAATCCAGATAAGATCTGGATCAAACTGTCAGGTGAGAGCGCCAGTCTGCACCTCACGTTCAGATATGAGAGTGATTGTGGCATGTTTGATTAAGACATAACGTAAAATATACATTCAGTGGGGTTTTCAAGGTTAAATTTGTTTTTTTTTTGTTTGTTTGTTTTTTGCAGTCCATGTTGGTGAAGTGTTGTGTGGTCCTGGGAAAAAAAGAAAAAAAAAAAAAAAAAGCGAAAATGAAACGTGAAACAGTCAGTCTGCGAGTCTTAACCATAAGATTATAAGCAAAAAAGCGTAACAAGTGACGGACTTCACCCTCCTGCGAGGAGCTTTTTTCTCAGCGGTGAGGCTGGATGGAGCTGAAGTGGCTCACCCGGCCACAGAGCCACACCAGCCAGTCAAACAGAGAGCCAGCAACCTCTGTGACGGAGCAGAAACAGTCCAAATTTCTTCACTTTTGGACATATATACACACCCAGTTTGAGCAATGGAGCTTCTGCAAATTTCTCTGATGCGAGTGAAAAAAAAAAAATGACATTATTACACCACTCAAGTTTATCAGCTAACATTAGCTGTTAGCATTTAGCTGGAGGGTGTTAAATCAATCACAGTCGAGTTGAGTGAATGTTTTATATTTATAAATTGTTCAATCTGTTATTTTTTTTTACCAAATAAAGCTACACCAGTTTTTTCATGGTTACTGCTTTCACTACAAGAACAGTCTCAACTTTAAATAACTTATTTTTTTATTTCATCTTAATTTGTTTAACCATATAGTAATCAGACAAAGAAAATAGCACAGTACTGTTTTGTGTTTCTTTATATTCTAAGAAATATATTTTTTCACTTGTCAACATTAGGAACATTTCAACATTTGCTGTGCAGAGAACCTTGTTAAATACAGATGGACTTCAAAAACTTCCAGTGACAGTGGCAGCGCCACGGGGGGGGGGGGGCTTGGGGGGCTTAAGCCCCCCAATAATGAGCCAATCGCCCCCCCAGCCACCCAATAATGCCATTAATAATGCCCTCCATATTCTGCCAATAATGTGAATAGGGACTGACATTTTTGTGGATCTCAACTGCAGTTTTGCGCTGAGAATGTCTCAATATTGCGTAACTGAGCAAAGTGAGGAAAGTGTGTGTTCAGTGATCCACCAATGCTGAATCACCCTTCACAAACAGAATTTTCAGTTTTGCAAATAAAAATTTATTTGTAAAAACCCACACACAAGTTACAAAACAGAAATTTGTGTTTGTGGATCAGAAAGCATGTGATTCTAAGTGATGTGTGTGTGCATTGATACCACATTTTAGAGGAGCATGGGTGACTAAAACATATACCTTGGTATTTATAAAGCAATTTACTATATATTGTTCATTTTGATGACATTTTGTGGAGCTCCTCCAACTTTTACCCCAGCTCCCCCTACAAAAATTTCCTGGCGCCGGCACTGTCCAGTGACAGAGCTGAACACTAAACCCTTGCGTCCAGAAGGAAGAACATCTCTGCTCTTCAAAATGTGAGGAACATGTCTCCGAAAACTCCACCAAGAGGTTGAAGCTGCTGAGGAGACCTTCATCTGGTTAAATGTCCTGAAGTTGCAGCTCACCCGTCACCTCTTCAAACTCACACTTGCTGCTACGCTTCTCGATAAAACAAGGGCTCTTTAAACAACTATTTAATGATTTTAAAAAGCAGTCTTGTTTTATATTTTAACATTAAATGAATGAATCAAACATGTACCTGAAGTCAAAGTTCAGTCAATAAGACACTTGCATAGGCAGAAGAAGCCCCGCCCCTATTGTGCATAATTTCAAAGTATTCACAATCACAAGAATAGTCAAATTCATATTTCAGCAGTTACTCTGTCCTGATTACAACATTAAAGTTAATCACAGTCAATGAGGACATCGTTAAATGTCGAAATGACTAAATTAAAACGTTATTTCATCATGAGGTTTATGTCACATTGACAAATCCTAATTAACAGATACACTGCAGTAACTGTTACATCATCTCCTGGTAAAAGTAACTCCCTTCGGCTGCTCCCTTGTTTGCACTCTGGGTCGCCACAGCAAATCCAAGGTGGATCTGCATGTTGAATTGACACAGGTTTTACGCCGGATGTGTTGATAAAAAAATATTTATTTACTGTGCCTTTTTTTCCTGGCTGAAACACATATGAATGAAGGTATCTATCAGACTTAAAAATGTACACATTACTTTTCATGCTATTTTATTTGGCTAAAAATATATGTCCAAGGTTCATTATCATGTTAATCAAGAAATCACCTCATCTGAAACAACAACAACAGATTTGTTGTGGTTTTAATATCTACAAATGAACATTTAGCAGTGCAGATATGTGGATGAATCGTGACTTTTACGATAAAAGCATGAAATTTGGCACAGTGTTCGAGCATACCCTAAAGATAATTTTTTGGCAAAAGGGGCATCACCGATGCAGCTATTTTCCAAGATGGCCGCCATGCATTGTTTTATTACAACCCCAATTCCAATAAAGTTGGGACATTGTGTAAAATGTAAATAAAAATGAATACAATGATTTGAAAATCCTCTTCAACCCATACTCAAGTGAATACACCACAAAGACAAGATATTTATTGTTCATCATGTACATCACCTTTCCTTCTAACAACACTCAATAAGCATTTGGGAACTAAGGACACTAATTGTTGAAGCTTTGTAGGTGGAATTTTTTCCCCATTCTTGCTTGATGTACAACAGTCTGCGGTCTCTGCGGTCTCTGCGCACTTCATAATGCGCCACACATTTTCAATGGGTGACAGGTCTGGACTGCATGCAGGCCAGTCTAGTACCTGCCCTCTTTTACTATGAAGCCATGCTGTTGTAACACGTGCAGAATGTGGCTTAGCATTTTCTTGCTGAAATAAGCAGGGATGTCCCCGAAAAAGACATTGCTTGGATGGCAGAATGTGTGGCTCCAAAACCTGGATGTACCTTTCAGCATTGATGGTGCCATCACAGATGTGTACGTTGCCCATGCCATGGGCACTAACACATCCCCATACCATCACAGATGCTGGCTTTTGAACTTTGCCTTGGTAACAATCTGGATGGTCTTTTTCCGCTTTTGTCCAGAGGACACAACGTCCATGATTTCCAAAAACAGTTAGAAATGTGGATTCATCAGACCACAGCATGCTTTTCCACTTTGCATCGGTCTATTTCAAATGAGCTGGGGCCCAGAGAAGGTGGCGGCATTTCTGGATGTTGTTGATGTATGGCTTTCGCTTTGCATGGTAGTTTTATTAGTTTAAAAAAAATGAGGTGGGCTTCATAGATAATTGGCAAAGCTTCTGGGGAAAACCTGGTCTTGTTAGGAGAGACGGCATCCATCCCACTTTGGATGGAGCAGCTCTCATTTCTAGAAATCTGGCCAATTTTCTTAAATCCGCCAAACCGTGACTATCCAGGGTTGGGACCAGGAAGCAGAGTTGTAGTCTTACACACCTCTCTGCAGCTTCTCTCCCCCTGCCATCCCCTCATTACCCCATCCCTGTAGAGACGGTGCCTGCTCCCAGACTACCAATAACCATTTAAGCATAAAAATTCAAAAACAAAAAATAATATAGCACCTTCAACTGCACCACAGACTAAAACAGTTAAATGTGGTCTATTAAACATTAGGTCTCTCTCTTCTAAGTCCCTGTTAGTAAATGATATAATAATTGATAAACATATTGATTTATTCTGCCTTACAGAAACCTGGTTACAGCAGGATGAATATGTTAGTTTAAATGAGTCAACACCCCCGAGTCACAATAACTGCCAGAAAGCTTGTAGCATGGGCCGAGGCGGAGGATTAGCAGCAATCTTCCATTCCAGCTTATTAATTAATCAAAAACCCAGACAGAGCTTTAATTCATTTGAAAGCTTGACTCTTAGTCTTGTCCATCCAAATTGGAAGTCCCAAAAACCAGTTTTATTTGTTGTTATCTATCGTCCTCCTGGTCGTTACTGTGAGTTTCTCTGTGAATTTTCAGAACTTTTGTCTGACTTAGTGCTTAGCTCAGATAAGATAATTATAGTGGGCGATTTTAACATCCACACAGATGCTGAGAATGATAGCCTCAACACTGCATTTAATCTATTATTAGACTCAATTGGCTTTGCTCAAAATGTAAATGAGTCCACCCACCACTTTAATCATATCTTAGATCTTGTTCTGACTTATGGTATGGAAATTGAAGACTTAACAGTATTCCCTGAAAACTCCCTTCTGTCTGATCATTTCTTAATAACATTTACATTTACTCTGATGGACTACCCAGCAGTGGGGAATAGGTTTCATTACACTAGAAGTCTTTCAGAAAGCGCTGTAACTAGGTTTAAGGATATGTTTCCTTCTTTATGCTCCCTAATGCCATATACCAACACAGTGCAGAGTAGATACCTAAACTCTGTAAGTGAGATAGAGTATCTCGTCAATAGTTTTACATCCTCATTGAAGACAACTTTGGATGCTGTAGCTCCTCTGAAAAAGAGAGCTTTAAATCAAAAGTGCCTGACTCCGTGGTATAACTCAAACTCGCAGCTTAAAGCAGATAACCTGTAAGTTGGAGAGGAAATGGCGTCTCACTAATTTAGAAGATCTTCACTTAGTCTGGAAAAAGAGTCTGTTGCTCTATAAAAAAAGCCCTCCGTAAAGCTAGGACATCTTACTACTCATCACTAATTGAAGAAAATAAGAACAACCCAGGTTTCTTTTCAGCACTGTAGCCAGGCTGACAAAGAGTCAGAGCTCTATTGAGCCGAGTATTCCTTTAACTTTAACTAGTAATGACTTCATGACTTTCTTTGCTAATAAAATTTTAACTATTAGAGAAAAAATTACTCATAGCCATCCCAAACACGTATCGTTATCTTTGGCTGCTTTCAGTGATGCCGGTATTTGGTTAGACTCTTTCTCTCAGATTGTTCTGTCTGAGTTATTTTCATTAGTTACTTCATCCAAACCATCAACATGTCTATTAGACCCCATTCCTACCAGGCTGCTCAAGGAAGCCCTACCATTATTTAATGCTTCGATCTTAAATATGATCAATCTATCTTTATTAGTTGGCTATGTACCACAGGCTTTTAAGGTGGCAGTAATTAAACCATTACTTAAAAAGCCATCACTTGACCCAGCTATCTTAGCTAATTATAGGCCAATCTCCAACCTTCCTTTTCTCTCAAAAATTCTTGAAAGGGTAGTTGTAAAACAGCTAACTGATCATCTGCAGAGGAATGGTCTATTTGAAGAGTTTCAGTCAGGTTTTAGAATTCATCATAGTACAGAAACAGCATTAGTGAAGGTTACAAATGATCTTCTTATGGCCTCAGACAGTGGACTCATCTCTGTGCTTGTTCTGTTAGACCTCAGTGCTGCTTTTGATACTGTTGACCATAAAATTTTATTACAGAGATTAGAGCATGCCATAGGTATTAAAGGCACTGCGCTGCGGTGGTTTGAATCATATTTATCTAATAGATTACAATTTGTTCATGTAAATGGGGAATCTTCTTCACAGACTAAGGTTAATTATGGAGTTCCACAAGGTTCTGTGCTAGGACCAATTTTATTCACTTTATACATGCTTCCCTTAGGCAGTATTATTAGACGGTATTGCTTAAATTTTCATTGTTACGCAGATGATACCCAGCTTTATCTATCCATGAAGCCAGAGGACACACACCAATTAGCTAAACTGCAGGATTGTCTTACAGAAATAAGGACATGGATGACCTCTAATTTCCTGCTTTTAAACTCAGATAAAACTGAAGTTATTGTACTTGGCCCCACAAATCTTAGAAACATGGTGTCTAACCAGATCCTTACTCTGGATGGCATTACCCTGACCTCTAGTAATATTGTGAGAAATCTTGGAGTCATTTTTGATCAGGATATGTCATTCAAAGAGCATATTAAACAGATATGTAAGACTGCTTTTTTTGCATTTACGCAATATCTCTAAAATTAGAAAGGTCTTGTCTCAGAGTGATGCTGAAAAACTAATTCATGCATTTATTTCCTCTAGGCTGGACTATTGTAATTCATTATTATCAGGTTGTCCTAAACGTTCCCTGAAAAGCCTTCAGTTAATTCAAAATGCTGCAGCTAGAGTACTGACGGGGACTAGAAGGAGAGAGCATATCTCACCCATATTGGCCTCTCTTCATTGGCTTCCTGTTAATTCTAGAATAGAATTTAAAATTCTTCTTCTTACTTATAAGGTTTTGAATAATCAGGTCCCTTCTTATCTTAGGGACCTCATAGTACCCTATCACCCCAATAGAGCGCTTCGCTCTCAGACTGCAGGCTTACTTGTAGTTCCTAGGGTTTGTAAGAGTAGAATGTGAGGCAGAGCCTTCAGCTTTCAGGCTCCTCTCCTGTGGAACCAGCTCCCAATTCAGATCAGGGAGACAGACACCCTCTGTACTTTTAAGATTAGGCTTAAAACTTTCCTTTTTGCTAAAGCTTATAGTTAGGGCTGGATCAGGTGACCCTGAACCATCCCTTAGTTATGCTGCTATAGACTTAGACTGCTGGGGGGTTCCCATGATGCACTGAGTGTTTCTTTCTCTTTTTGCTCTGTATGCACCACTCTGCATTTAATCATTAGTGATTGATCTCTGCTCCCCTCCACAGCATGTCTTTTTCCTGGTTCTCTCCCTCAGCCCCAACCAGTCCCAGCAGAAGACTGTCCCTCCCTGAGCCTGGTTCTTCTGGAGGTTTCTTCCTGTTAAGAGTTTTTCCTTCCCACTGTCGCCAAGTGCTTGCACACAGGGGGTCGTTTTGACCATTGGGGTTTTTACGTAATTATTGTATGGCCTTGCCTTACAATATAAAGCGCCTTGGGGCAACTGTTTGTTGTGATTTGGCGCTATATAAATAAAATTGAATTGAATCTTGCACTTGTAGATGTAGCGAGGAACTGTGTTAACTGACAATGGTTTTCTGAAGTGTTCCTGAGCTCATACGGTAAGATCCTTTACACAATGATGTCGGTTTTTAATGCAGTGCTGCCTGAGGGATCGAAGGTCATAGGCATTCAAAGTCGGTTTTCGGCCTTGCCGCTTACGTGTAGAAAATTCTCCAGATTCTCTGAATCTTCTGATTATATTATGGACTGTAGATGATGGAATCCCTGAATTCCTTGAAACTGAATGTTGAGAAACATTGTTCTTAAACTTTTGGATGATTTTTTTCATGCAGCTGTTCACAAAGTGGTGATCCTCGCCCCATCTTTGCTTGTGAACCACTGAGCCTTTTGGGGAAGCTCCTTTTTATACCCAATCATGACACTCACCTGTTTCCAATTAACCTGTTCACCTGTGGAATGTTCCAACCAGGTGTTCTTTGAGCATTCATCAACTTTCCCAGTATTTCCCCGCCCCAGCTTTTTTGAAATGTGTTGCAGGCATCCATTTCAAAATGAGCAAATATTTGCACAAAAACAAAAAAGTCTATTAGTCTGAACATTAAATATCTTGTCTTTGTGGTGTATTCAATTGAATATAGGTTGAAGAGGATTTGCAAGTCACTGTATTCTGTTTTTATTTACATTTCACATAACGTCCCAACTTCACTGGAATTAGGGTTGTAAGTTAAAACACATATTGCTTCAGCTGACTGCTGCACAAGCTCACCGCAACGCTGATGAATATCGTGCCATGCAGGAAATCACCCCACGGAACGCCCCGCGTTTTGTCAGTTATTACAGTGTTTTTTTTTCACCATAATTAAAGACTTCCTCTTTGTCTACATTGTCTAATTTCTCACCTTTTTAAAATACGTTTATATACACATATATATACACACACATATATATACATACACATATATTACACACGTTAGAAAAGTATCCGACCTTTTTATTTTTTCAAAAACCATATGGATTTGAATCACGTGTGATTGCATCAGCCAAGCTTGAACCTTCGTGCGCATGCGTGAGTTTTTTTACGCCTGTCGGTTGCTTCATTCGCCTGTGAGCAGGCTTTGTGTGAGCAGTGGTCCACCCCTCTCGTCGGATTTTTATTGCAAATAAAATGTCTGAACGATTTGGAGCTTTGCTGCATCAAATTTTTCCAGAAACTGTGAGAGACCTCCAGGTGGACACCATTCGGAAAATTCACATAGCTTTCAGGGACAATTTTATGGGGATTACACAGATTAAGGAGTGCTCCAGCCGGTTTAAAGACCGCCCACAGCGTCTGAGAGCGCGACGCACTCTGAGCGCCGATGGACAGGCTGAAACAACCAGATCATTTCCAACATGAAGGCTTTGTTGATCCGGGACGTCGTCCGACTTACACAACAATGGCAGAAGACGTGGACATCAGTACTTTTTCGGCACATTCCACTGTTAGTTTTTTTTCATGGAAAGAGGAGGACAGCGGAGGGATGCGCCACCATGGCGCGGCACAAAACCACCTCCGTGTTGGTCTCACAGGACGGCTTTTCAGTCGTGTGACTATCCGAGAAATTGTGCATGAGCTGGACATGCCCCAACATGTCCTGTGAGGCTTCATCACAGCGTTGCTTTGTGCCATGCAGACCAACATGGAGGTGGTTTTGTGCCGCGCCATGAGAGGCACGGTGACCCATTCCTCCGCTCCTCTTTCCATGACAAAAACTCCTGTAACAGTGGAATGTGCCGTTCACTGGACGCTCTGTTGATCCGGGACGTCGTCTGACTAGCACAGGAATTGCGGAAGACGTGGACATCAGCACTTTTTCGGCACATTGAGACAGACGTGCAGAGGAATTCCGCGCATCGCGGTGGAGCCGCATGGCGCAAAGCAACACCGTGATGAAGCCTCATAGGACACGTTGGGGCATGTCCAGCTCATGCACAATTTCTCGGATATATACACACACACACACACACATATATACGAGGTCTGTTAGAAAACTATCCGACCTTTTTATTTTTTTTAAAAACTATATGGATTTGATTCGTGCACGTGCATCAGCCAAGCTTGAACCTTCGTGCGCATGTGTGAGTTTTTTCACGCCTGTCAGTTGCGTCATTCGCCTGTGGGCAGGCTTTGAGTGAGCACTGGTCCACCCCCCGCATCAGATTTTCATTGTCAAGGAAATGGCTGAGCGATTGGAGCAGCGCTGAATCAAATTTTTCCAGAAACTGTGAGAGAGAGCCAGGTGGAAACCATTCGGAAGATTCAGACGGCTTTCAGTGAGGATACTCTGGGCGTCACACAGATTAAGGAGCGTTACAACCGGATTAAAGACGGCCCACAGCGGCAGAGGGCGCGCCGCGCTCCGAGCGGCCATTGACAGGCTGAAACGACCAGATCATTTCCAAAGTGAAGGCTGTGTTGATCCGGGACATCGTCTGACTACCAAAGAAATTGCAGAAGAGATAGACATCAGCACTTTTGCGGCACATTCCACTGTTACAGGAGATTTTGTAATGAAAGACATGCGGAGGAATTCGCGCGTCGGGATGGAGCCACAATGGCGCGCAACAAAAAGCACGTCCCTGCTGCAAGTCTCACAGGACAAGTTGTGACATGCCCAGCTGTTACACAATTTCTCGGATACTCACTCGACTGAAAAGCCACCGAAAGCCGTCTGAATCTTCCGAATGCTTTTTGCTAATTGGTAAGCTCATTGACCCTTGACCTCTTTACACAGGTGAATCCAATCATGAGAAAGGGTATTTAAGGTAGCCATTTGCAAATGTTTCTCTTCTTTGCATCTCTTCTAATTAGTGGCAAATTGGGAGCCTCTAAACAACTATCAAATGACCTGAAAACAAAGATTGTTCAACACCATGGTTTAGGGGAAGGATACAAAAAACTATCTCCGAGATTTCAGCTGTCAGTTTCCACTGTGAGGAACATAGTGAGGAAATAGAAGACAACAGTTCACAGTACTAGTTAAGGCCCGAAGTGGCAGGCCAAGAAAAATCACAGATAAGCTGAAGTGAAGGATGATGAGAACAGTCATAGTCAACCCACAGACCTGCTCCAAACAACTACAACATGATCTTGCTGCAGATAGTGTCTCTGTCCATCGTTCAACTATACAGCATGCTTTGCACAAAGAGATGCTGTATGATGCTATAATGCAGAGGAAGCCTTTTCTGTATACATGCCACTAAGAGTCGCTTGAGGTATGCTAAAGCAATTGACTTATTTGGACATAACAAGGGGCGGTATACATGGCTGAAATGGAACACAGCATTCCAAGAAAAATGCTTGCTACCTACAGTAAAATCTGGAGGTGGTTCCATCATGCTGTGGGGCTGTGTGGCCAGTGTAGTTACTGCAAATCTTGTTAAAGTTGCGGGGCACATGGATTCCAGTCAATATCAGTGAATTCTTGAGAACAATGTTTATGAATGTGACAAAGTTGAAGTTGCACCGGGGCTGGATTCAACAAGACAACGACCCAAAACACTGCTCAAAATCTACTAAGGCATTCATGCAGAGGAACAAGTACAATGTTCTGGAATGGCCATCTCAGTCCCCAGACCTGAATATTATTGAAAATCTGTGATGTGATTTTAAGCAGACTGTCCATGCTCAGAAACCAACAAACCTGAGATGTTTTGTAAAGAAGAAAGGGGCCAAAATACCTTCAACCAGAATCCAGACTCTCATTGGAAGCTATAGCAGGGTTCTAGCTAGTGCAAACTTGCATTACGCTATAATTTTGGGACGTTACGCTTATTTTCAATACAGCATAACGGGTCTGTAATCAACCGTTTCTGCAGCGTGACTACAGTTTGAAGCGTGAATCAATGAAGCAATGCTTCGATTCAATGGCTCATAGCTCTTTGATTCGCTGCTCGTCAGAAGCGGTAAGTCCGCTTCTTAACCCCTCTCAAAGGGGTCAAATCTACTAAATATTGATGTATTTTTTTCCTGTTGAGGTGCCCAAATTTATGCACCTGTGTAATTTTTTTTAAAGAATTATTGCACACTTTCTGTAAATCCTATAAACTTAATTTCACTTCTCAAATATCACTGTGTTTGTCTGCTATATGATATATTTAACTGAAATTGCTGATCAAAACTAATGATTTATAAAGGAAAATCATCAGGGGTGCCCAAAATGTTTAATACAACTGTATATAACAACAAAAACTGAAGAACAAAGCACAGACAGTTAAAATTTATCAATGAACTGAAATTTCTCATCATGAGACAGACAATGGTGCACAATGCATGATACAAAAAGTAATAATACAAAATCTGTAAACTTAATTATTCATACAATAACAAGAAATTATATTATTTTATAAAGGCTTTTAAAGCTTACTAAAGTACCAAATAATTAAATGTTATCAGGACGGACACACACACACACACACCTTAGTCCAATTAAGGGTCACGGGGCTGGAGCCTATCCCAGCAGTCATACAGCGCGAGGCGGGGCACACCCAGGACAGGACGCCAGTCTGTCACAGTGTTATCAGGACAGTTACGAGGTCTGCTAGAAAAGTATCCAACCTTATTATTTTTTTTCAAAAACCATATGGATTTGAATCACATGTGATTGCGTCAGCCAAGCTTGAACCCTCGTGCGCATGTGTGAGTTTTTTCATGCCTGTCGGTTGCTTCATTCGCCTGTGAGCAGGCTTTGAGTGAGGTGTGGACTACCCCTCTCGTCTATTTTTTATTGCGAATAAATGTCTGAACGATTTGGATCTTTGCTGCATCAATTTTTTTCCAAAAACTGTGAGAGACCTCCAGGTGGACACCGTTCGAAAAGTTAATATGGCTTTCAGGGACGATTTTATGGGGATTAAACAGATTAAGGAGTGATCCAGACGGTTTAAAGACCGCCCACAACTGCTGAGAGCGCAGCGCGCTCCCAGCGCCGATGGACACCCCGCACAAACAACCAGATCATTTCCAACGTGAAAGCTTTGTTGATCCGGGACGTCGTCTGACTTTCACAAAAAGGCAGAAGATGTGGACATCAGCGCTTTTTCCGGCACATTCCACCGTTACAGGAGTTTTTTTTTTCCATGGAAAAAGAAGCCGAGGGACGCGCCACGGAGCCGTTCATTACGCGGGACAAAAACCACCTCGGTGTTGGTCTCACAGGACGGCTTAAAGGTGGATTTCAGATGGATTCCAGTTGCTTTCCAGTCATGTGAATATCCGATTGTGAATGTGCTGGACATGCCAGAACATGTCCCGTGAGGCTTCATCACGGCGTTTCCTTGCTTTAGATATTTTAGATTTAACATAATGAATATGTGATTTTCAGGCTGCACGTGCGTGAGCAGGCTGGATGTACGAGCTGCATGAACCAGATTTACTGTGTTCACCTCTTTTCATTTATTTTTCTGAGGACAGAGGTGGAAATTAAAGTTCATGCTGCTGGCCAGTGGCCAATGTACAGCATGCTGGACATCATCTGTGCAGGGGTTAGGACAATGCCAGCACTCTGGCTTCATTCTTTTATCGGAGAGCTTCCAAAGGATCATGGGGACCATGTTTCCTGTCCTGCCATGGAGGACCCGTGCCACCTACAGATTTCAGTTCTCTTACAAGACTGGCTCGGGAACCTGCAGCTCCCTAATCTCCACCACTACGAGTGGGCTGATTTTCCACCCTGCAGACATGCCGAGCACAGCATTATTATTCATCCAGTTATTGTAAATAAGTGTCTTTTCATTCACAACCAGTTCTGTTCCTTGCTCCCAGCATCCGAGTTCATCATCTGTACCGGTCCCGTCCTGTACGGACCTCTAACCATAATACAGTATCTGTTATACAGATCAGTGTCCACAGATTTATAAAATTTGCATGATGATATAAAGGAAGAAAAAAAAAACGTTTCGCGATAGGCATTTTAATAACTCGGTGACATTCATGATTACAGAGTATAACACTAACACCCTCTCCCCCAATGATGAAATCTGTGGAATTCTGTGGATCTGAGGAGTTTTCACGGCCCTGAGTGAGAAACACTTGCTGAAATTTGCAGTCAGAAACAGGAAAGGCTAACGCATCGGCAGTGACTCACTCGATGCTTTTGTGATCAGAAATGAGAAAAAAAATTTTTAGTTGTGCTCACATCTTGGACCAATTAGAATGCAGCTCTGTCACACCTGTACAAAATGATGGCATGGTCCATGTGGGATACAAGAGGGAAAAAAACAAAACCCTATTAAATTTGTAAACAGAAATTATATATTTACAAGAGGTATTTATTTCACAAGATGGACGAGATGGAGTAAATATAAATTGACAATTTCATGGACCTTATCCAAAATTCAAGCACTTTTCAGATCTTGAAAACACAACATTAATACACTCAACAAAAATATAAACGCAACACTTTTGGTTTTGCTCCCAGTTTGTATGAGATGAACTCAAAGATCTAAAACTTTTTCCACACACCCAATATCACCATTTGCCTCAAATATTGTTCACAAACCAGTCTAAATCTGTGATAGTGAGCACTTCTCCTTTGCCCACTCAAGTCGGTTACGACGACGAACTGGAGTCAGGTCGAGACCCCAATGAGGACGACGAGCATGCAGATGAGCTTCCCTGAGACGGTTTTCTGACAGTTTGTGCAGAAATTCTTTGGTTATGCAAACCGATTGTTTCAGCAGCTGTCCGAGTGGCTGGTCTCAGACGATCTTGGAGGTGAACATGCTGGATGTGGAGGTCCTGGGCTGGTGTGGTTACACTTGGTCTGCGGTTGTGAGGCTGGTTGGATGTACTGCCAAATTCTCTGAAATGCCTTTGGAGACGGCTTATGGTAGAGAAATGAACATTCAATACACGAGCAACAGCTCTGGTTGACATTCCTGCTGTCAGCATGCCAATTGCACGCTCCCTCAAATCTTGCGACATCTGTGGCATTGTGCTGTGTGATAAAACTGCACCTTTCAGAGTGGCCTTTTATTGTGGGCAGTCTAAGGCACACCTGTGCACTAATCATGGTGTCTAATCAGCATCTTGATATGGCACACCTGTGACGTGGGATGGATTATCTCAGCAAAGGAGAAGTGCTCACTATCACAGATTTAGACCGGTTTGTGAACAATATTTGAGGGAAATGGTGATATTGTGTATGTGGAAAAAGTTTTAGATCTTTGAGTTCATCTCATACAAAATGGGAGCAAAACCAAAAGTGTTGCGTTTATATTTTTGTTGAGTGTAGTTAAGCATTTTCAAGAATTTCAAGCACCTGTACAAACCCTGCCAACCTAAAAGTAACTCACCATCAACCGGGCTGAGTGGCACTATGTCACAGGGCTGTGGAGACCTTTATGGCCAACTGCACTCAAAGTCAAGAAGAACAATGCCGTTGCTGTCACGAGCATTTGGACCACGGGCCTCTTCCTCCTGGCAAGGACCCGCTGGCAAGCAAACAAGAAATTTCCTCAACACCATAACTCTGTCTGCCTGGTGCACTCCCTCTTAAAAGGAAGGACAGCTGCTACTCCGACTGGTTGATATTATAGATAGCAGAACAATAAAATGCCACTGAATAATGATCATCGTAAATCCTATGATTTTGCACACTGTGCCCCAGTCTGTGCCCATTTCATGGTCTTAAAAATGCACTGAGACAAGCCGAAAAATAATCTTTCATCCAACATTAAAATAGGGGCCCCAATGGTGTTGCTAACAACGCTAAAATTGTTTCCTATAAAACAAGTGGGGTGGGGCCAACTGAAAACATGAAAGCCACTCTCTAACACATATGAAATACAGTGCATCATGTTGGTAAACAATGGAAAACAAAGTACAGTTTTGCCAGAGTGGACATATTCAGACAACAGGCTCGTGTTCAGATTTGGTCCTACTCTACAGTTTGACTGGGTGACAATGAAACAGGGCTAGTTTCAGCACTGTTGGCACTTTGAGAGAGAAGGGAGCTTCATCATTTCAGTGGTGTTCTAAGAGAAATATAGGATGCTGATGAACGTCAAAAGGTCATGAAGTGGAACATAAAACTCTTCACTCTGTCCTGTTGTTCAATTCTTCATGGTAATGTGAGGGAATGAAGGAAAGAGTCTGAACCATTGTGTCCATTATCAGTCTCAAAACAACTGGCACTAACTCCTGTCTCACTGCATGGCACTTTCTACTGAATTTTCCACCAAACAGCTTGCATTATGTCTGGGGGTGGGGTCAAAGTACTATCATGAAAGTGAAATTTCAAAGTGCAATGTCTACTTCAGTCACATTCATTTGTGACGTTGTGATAAAAGATGATGATCAACACTTCATTCTCACACAGGTTACATAACTACAAGATATAAACTTTTTTTAAACTGCCAGCCAATTAGCTAGCCTCACAGTTTTGTCAGTGACAAGGTCAGCAAACTCTCCCGCAATGCACTCTGCATCATATAAACCAACATTAAAGGGAAAACACAGCATTATTCAGTTTGATGCGCAAAAAATGAGCTTGCGCAACACTTCGCTGCAAGCGCACACCACCGCTTGACATCAAACTCACCAGGGTGAAAGTTCAACCTATTCCAACTTCCTTGTGCTTTCTCCAACTTGTGCGTTGTGACATATCTTCGCACGTCCAATAGAAACAAGGCATCCAGGCCAGAACACGGAAGACAACAAAATGCAGAAATGTGTGTCAGAGAAACGTCAGAACTGCTAACTTACAGTGGCTCGAAAAATTATTCAGCCCCTTGGTATTTCACACATTTTAATTTATTTATGTTATTTCAAATACAAAAAGTAATTCAGGCTTCTCAATAGGCATATGTATCGAAAACCAGTTCCTGTTAAGAATCGATAAGAAATGATTGAATCCACCGACCTTTTTGCTTAACAATTCCCTTATCGGTTCACATTACGCTGCAGCAGCCATTGTTTTTGAGGGTGTGTATCGGGAATATTATCACTTCTCTAAGTTGACTGCAGACCCGCTGTTTCTGAGAAGCTGTGAAGTAAAGCAGAAGGTCGCACCTTTAAAGCCATTTCAAGATGTCAATCGCAAGCCTCCTTTGTGCTGATATAAGTCACTTAAAAGGACCCTTGTCTTGTTAATGACAAGAAACAAGAATCATCCTCCATTCCGTTCCTCTGTTTTGTGGGACTAAACTGCACAGCTCCAAATGCTCCGCGGCTCTCTGCCAAGGATAGTTGGAAAGATAGATTTCCGTCAGAATTAACTGCAAAGTGAATGGCCATTTTAAATCAAATGACACCTCTTTCCAAACGCTTTAATATAAACGATAAACTATCGATCTCAATGGGTCTAACCTGGTTAAATACAACCCCAATTCCAATGAAGTTGGGACATTGGGTAAACTGTAAATAAAAACAGAATACAATGATTTGCAAATCCTCTTCAACCTATATTCAATTGAATACACCACAAAGACAAGATATTTAATGTTCAAACTGATAAACTATTGTTTGTGTAAATATTTGCTCATTTTGAAATGGATACCTGCAACATGTTTCAAAAAAGCTGGGACACTGGTATGTTTACCACTGTGTTACATCACCTTTCCTTCTAACAACACTCAATAAGCGTTTGGGAACTGAGGACATCTGTCCATTTCAAATGAGCTCGGGCCCAGAGAAGGCGGCCTTTCTGGATGTTGTTGATGTATGGCTTTCGCTTTGCATGATAGAGCTCTTGTAGATGTAGCAATGAACTGTTAACTGACAATGGTTTTCTGGAGTGTTCCTGAGCCCACACGATAAGATCCTTTACACAATGTCAGTTTTTAATGCAGTGCCGCCTGAGAGATCAAAGGTCAGAGGCATTCAATGTTGGTTTTCGGCCTTGCCGCTTATGTGTAAGAGATCTGTTAGAAAAGTATCCGAAAAAAAACATGGTATCTGACCTTTTTATTTTTTGCAAAAACCTGATGGATTTAAATCACGTGTGCTTCCATGAGCCAACCTTGAACCTTCGTGCGCATGCGTGAATTTTTTCACGCCTGTTGATTGCGTCATTTGCTGGTAAGCAGCCTTTGTGTGAGGATGGGTGTAGTCTCGTCGGATTTTCTTTGCAAGGAAAATGGCAGAACGACTGGAGATGTGCAACTGCATCAAATTTTGGCAGAAACTGGGCGACAGCCAGGTGGAAACCATTCGGATTATTCAGACAGCTTTCGGTGACGATCCTATGGGCATCACACAGATTAAGGAGCGGCACAACCGGTTTAAAGACGTCCGCACAACGGTGGAGAACGAGCCATGCTCCGGTCGGCCATCAACATGCAGAAATGACCAGATCATTTCCAAAGTGAATGCTGTGGTAATGCGGGACCGTCGTGTTCTGGAGGCTGAACAAGTCTCATCGTTGCCATGTTTGTGAAGACTTGTGTGCTCCCGGAAAACAATTAAATAAAAAGCGAAGCACTCAGTATGGGAGTCATAACCACAAGATTAGCAGAAGAGCAAGTGACCGACATCACCGTGCTGTGCATGCTTATAAGTGTTGTCATCCGTATAACTGAAAAATCTCAAAAAACACATCTGTGTGATCAGACAGCCTGAAAAACAGTGGAGGGGTTGGCGTGAACGTTAAAACAGCGTGCTGCTCTGCACACGTCAACATCCAAAATCTGACAGACTCTCTCAAATAAAAAGAAAAATAAAGCCTACCAGCTCCACTGATGAGAACTAAATACAAAAGGGGAAAAAAATGAACAGGGCACTCACCCACTTGCAAAATGATTTCCAATATTAAATATGTAAAGCCCACTCTACCAAAGAAGTCCTCACGCAGAGATCGAGCGCACAAACGCCAGCCAGAGAATAATGTCAGACTGCAGCTCCACGGTCAGTTCCTCAAGTTCTCTCACACAAGATTCTGGCATGTTGGATAGAAAGTCTTTCATCTCCTGAAAATAATGTATTCTGACATTTTCCAATGGAAAAAGTAAATCTGCATGTTCTGGCAGCCTATAAAAACAGCAATGTGGAGATATTCCATGTCCATGGCGGTAGTAAAACAGCCTCATGCGACAGAAACAGCAGAGTCGGCACACGTTAGGTTCCAAAATCCAACAGACTCTGAAAAAGTTAAGAGTTTTCAGGGTGAAGTGTGTCGTCTTGTCTCTGTACATTCTATGTAAATTTGAGCCATCATGTATGAATGGAAGCTCAGAAGCTTCATTATCAAACGTAGCAGCATTCATTTAACTCTGTCAGCGAGCCACTGGGATGTTTCTCCTTTTCCTAAAACGTATTTCACATGCCGAGAAATGCAGAGTAAGACATTTTTTGGAAATGCACCTGCTAACTCTCACAGCGTGAGGAATAATTAGCAATAAAATACAATACATCAGCAACCACTAATTACTACCGCATGTGCGCGGATTGACTTACAATCGAATACTTTGATGTTGTGTTGCTAACTGGGACATTAAATAACGTGTGACATATCCTTTGACTAAATTAATTAAACTACAAAAACAAATCAATAACACTAACAACACTGTTAAACTAACCTGAACCACAATAACATTTAAAACTCCAAAACTCCCATGGTGCATTGCAGCACAACGTCCATTGTTCACTGTTTTTTAGCCATTATCCCTAATTTCTCCAAAAAGATTAGTCTTATCAACTTTCCGTTTTCACAGTGTTTCAGCTATTCTGTCATATTTCTGTCTGGATGAGGCCCTGTGAGGAGGAAGAATGGAGAATTTGTGCATTTATGTGGAAACCGCAACCTGGCTGGCCCCTAAGGTTTTAGCTGTGCTTTTATCTCGTTACATCCTCAGAAAGAAATATGAATTTTACTCAAAGCAGAAACATACTCAGAGTACAAGAATATACAGTAAAACTCGCTTAAACCGCCATCGTATAAACCGGATATTCACACTCACTGTAAACGCAAAACTCCCAAAACATTTGAATAGTTTTCCATGTAATAAACACTGTATAGAATGAATGATTTTCACTCACATCAGACAAAACATCCCGCCCAATCGTAATGTATTCCATTAAAAACCCTTTGCATATACCGGACACAAACATATACCTCATTGATTTGAGAAAAGTGGGTACCATATATCCGTGATTAAAAGCCCAGCCATTTTTGTTTTGTTTTTTTTACTGTGCTCAGGAACAGGACCTAAACAAGATGGCCCGAAAGTAAATGATTCTGTCCCCATTAAAATGTTAATCCATGTAAATGCATATCCAAAACCTTGAAAAACACTTGTACTCTATGCTTCTGAAGGATTTGTTTTATCCTTTGCAAAGATGGCAGCAATGCGCTACTTGGGAGGTCCTATAACTGTGATAACACACCATGATTGTCAATTATCTTCACTTTCAATTTGCCTGGATTGTGGGGATCCAGTTGCCATCAGACACTGACATAGGACATTAGCCTAAGTTACCAGTCATCTGCTTCAGAGGAATGAGGTTATGTGAGGCATGCTATTAGAGCGTGAAATCAAAACCAAGCACTGGGCAAACACTGGTAGAATTTGTCATGCTGAGTAAATATGCTTCATCAGTTGTGGAAAAGTCTTGGCTTCCTGACTGGCACAACCATAAAATTCCACATAACCACCATGCAGCACTCAGACACGAAGGCTGCCATTTTGGATAAAGGTAACAGAGAGAGGCTCTTAAACAAAGCTAATGGCGGTAGAATTGATCCAGTTTGTGCACTTTGTTGTGCATCGTGTGGTGAATTATAACCTAATCCCCTTAGGTACAGAACGCTAATACTGTTGAAGAAACTATCATTGTCTACCAACTGATGCTTACTGAGAAATACTCATGCAGGTTGACAGGATCGGGATTTGTCTCTGTAGATTTGCAGTTATTGGAAAAACTGTATTTACACCTTTGATAGAAGTATACACTACACTGGTTTTATAGGGGGGAGGGAGCATAATCCAGGTCTGGCTTTAGCTGTTTTACTTAATGAAAAGTAATGTAAAGTGGCAGGCTGAGCACCACATCAACAAATTAGAGAAACACCACTTTTAGAGCTGCCTGTGCACACCAGTTGAGCGTGACATGAAGCCCCCCCCCCCCCCCCCCCACACACACACACACACACACACACCTATGTGTGGCAATATGAAGTTCAGCAAATGTGAATGGGTGGACTTGAGCATTCAGCACTGTTTCTACTGGGACTGACGTGGCCTCCTTACTACTGAAAAGCAGTGTTGCTGTCAGGTCCCCCCCCACCCCCACACCCTTAAGCAAAAAGTTAATGAAAAATAGACACTATTCTCCTCATGAGTGCCTATTTGTGCATTTCCATGATGCGCCAACCTTGTTCCAACAGCCATAATGCATAATTACAGCATACAAAAGTATCTCTTGCCGTGTCGAGTAAGTAAAAAAAAAAAAAAAAAAAAAAATGTAACGCACAAAAGTTAATTTTTGTCGTGTTTTGTTACCTCTGAAAACTGGCGAGTCCGGCGAACAGGAGGAGTCCTTATTATCGGGGGACAGTCTCTGTTTAGCGTTTGCACTTCCTGAACTCAGCGTCGGGCTGGAGGGGGGGCTTGAGCCACGGCTGTTTGTGGCCGCGACAAGCAGCGCCTGCGGTCGCGGAGGGCTGCTCTGACCCCCTCGCAGCAGCTGGTAAGGCACGGTGGCACGGATGGGATGCAGACGGCAGCTGTTGCTGGTGAACGACCCGGGGGAACCCCCGTTGTTGCGTCTGACCCTCGCCTGCTGATGCGAGTTACTGGGTGCTGACATCTCCCGAAATTGTGCTCGAGTCCTCCTAAAAGTTGCAAAGTTGTTTCTTCTGTTGAGGAGACTGGTGGTGCTGGGAATGGTAAGATAAACATTAGCTTGTTAGCTTCCTCAAAAAAAAAAAAAAAAAATCAACGCACGCGCTCGAAGAAAAATAAACACTCCAACACGTACTATTTACTGATAAACTTACCTGAAGGTTATCACTATCTGTCGCGGCAGTCTGCAGTTACAATGTGTATAACTTTTAAAGTTATTCTGAATACTTCTTGGAACGTCTATTTGGTGTTTTCCAGTTTTTTCTCTCTCTCTCCTCCGTCATGTCCACTCACTTTAAATGACAGTAGTATCGGCCAAACGAGTGGCTGGTGTCTGGGGGCGGGACACTCTCACTTTTAGGTGTCTGATTGGACAGCAGCTTTGTACAGTAACTTCACTTATTGGTCAGATTTTCTCGTTGGACTGTGCTTTTAGCCAATTAAATATCGAAGTGTTACAAGCGTGGATAAAGAGTTCGTGTAAAAATAAGGCGTATTTGATGCAGTTTGAGGGATTATTTTTTTTTTACAACACACCTTGGGATACCCTGCTTCCAGTCTATTTGTCTTCAAGGACCACAAATACACTAAAACATTCATTTTTCTGCTGCTTATCAGGGTCTGAGTCAATGGCAGCAGACTAATCAGCTCACGCCACACTTCCCTATCCTTAGCCAAGTCCTCTTTACTTTACTTTTCCTCTAACTTTTCCTGGGGTATCCCAAGGTGTTTCCAAGCCAAGATGAAATCCCCACAGCATGTCCTGAGTCTTCCCCAGGGCCTCCTTGAAGTTGTACATACTCAGATGACCTCCCTCAGGAGATGACCAGGGGGCATCCACATCAGATGCCCGAACCACTTCAGCTGACTCTACGCAAAGTCCATCCAGGATATTTGAGCTTCTCACCATGACCCTGACCCCACGTAGGATCCTTATTTCCGCTGCTTGCATCCCTGACCTTATTTTTTCAGTCGCTACACAAATAAATGAAGTGGAAACACAGATAAATACAAGATAAAATACATGTCAATAATATTGCAGAGGACAACACTATAATGTCTGAGAAATAGGCCTCAATAAATAACAGTTCAAGTACCTTATTATTTAATGACACAAAATAATAAATAGGATTTGAAGTCACTACATCGAGATGAAATTGTTCCACAGTAACAAACAGCTGAATAATGTAGGAAATATCATATTTTATATAACACCTAATTAGATCCTTGTCATTTGATTGGTGCTTTGTATGTCACGTGACATGGATTATTCGTCCCATTTATGTTGCGTTGCATTTAGTGTGCAATTTGGTTCCATACGTTTTGTACCATTGCATGCAGCGAACCCTGCCCACTAGTGTGGGTGGTGTTTAGCTAAACATGCAGACTTTGTTTTGCTGATGGACGACAATTTCAAGGACCTAATTGACAGTGCTAATTCTTCTAACATAATTCTTCTAACATAACACACACAAACAAATCCACTACGCTGTAAGCCGTCTGGAGACATGAAGAGCTGTTGAATGTTATGTTCCAGCTTCCACCTCATGAAATATTCGTACCACTGAACTCATAAACATTCATTATTTGTATAATATTTACTGTGCAGTTTTGGTGCTGTACATTTTATGCTATTGCACGCCACAACCACCACAAACTCACACTAGCAGTGATGGTGCTTAACTTAAAAACAAACATTTTGTTGTTTGTTTTGGTGACAGACGATTATGTAAACGAGCGTATTGACAGTCCAGTACAGCGTAAGTCGTCTGGAGGCATTTATTCGATGGGCTGTCTGTAGCTGAAATACCATACAAGTGCTGTCAGATGAGTAGCTCGACAAATTTCTGTTGCAATTTTTCGTTGGGCCGAGGAAGCACATGGCAGTCTGTACATAAAGAAGTCAATGTACGGCATAGCTATGGACTACATTATAAGGACTGTTTTTGAACTGACTGTTTTTTGCAAGTTGACTGAGAACAATTTTGGATTGGCTATTTAAAGATGTTGGACTTTTTGGAACCTCTTGACCTCGAAGGACCAGTGACCCACACCAAAATGTAAGTGCCTTTTCTCTTGTTTATAAATTAATAAAATATCAAATGAAAAGGGTCTGTTTTAAGTGTTATATGATTGTTTTTTCATTAGTGGAATGGAAAGTATATTTCATGAGGTGAAAGATGAATTGTTCCATCTTTCACCTCATGAAATATTCTTACCATTGCACTCACAAACATTCGTTATTTGTATACTAATCCATAAATCATAAATTGCCCACAGAGCTACATGCGAGTAACTCCGCACCCTGCGTGCATCATTTCTTTACTTAAAAATAGGCTATTATAGATCTAGATCTGGGCCCAGTTTCATAAAGCAGTCTAATCTTTTAGTCTACTGAGCTTACTTAGTTGAGTATGGTTAGTTGCCCGACATTAGCTGTCTAATCTCCATTTCACGTCGACAGCTAAACTTTTAGATTAGCCGTTTTACTTTAGTCAACGATTTTCATGGTCACAGTGGCCCCACGAGTGCCGTTGCCAAGAAACGCCTCCAACGCACAATAGTTTTGTTTAATTCCAGGTTGGTCCGTCTGCTACAAACATGGCCGTCCACCCCAGAAGAGGAAAAGCGCACAGCCTTGGCATCCATAAACATCTCCAATGGATTATTCCGGTCCCAGAACACCCGCTCCTGCCACAAGTCTCTCCTTCCTCCCTCCTTCATCAAGTTGTGGTACATGATAGCCGCCTTTTTTGAGGTAAGAAGTTTTATCTACTAAAGTAAGATTAGCCTAAAAGATTAGGCTAAAAACTACAGTCGGCTAATTTGAAACATTAGCCGACTAAGCGCTTTATGCAATGACTAACATCTAAAGATGACTCACCTGAGTGAGTTTTGTCGACTAAAGATTAGGCTGCGTTATAAATTCGGGCTCTGGATGTATTGAATACTAGTTATCGTTCATGCGCTTCCAGTTGCAACTTTACAGCAGGTCAAATATTACTTACGCTAACAATAACACAACCCTGTACTTACATGTTTGCATTTGACACAGGCGTTCATCCAAAATAAAATACAAGTCAGGAAAAAAAACAATCACTAAGTATACAAAACGTGTCTCAAATTAACACACTGAAGCAGATCAAAAATATCAAAGTATCAGTCATGTGGAGAAAATGCGGCCTTTTAAACAGTCAGGATCACTGTTGATAAAACATCTGAATTAATTTCTACAAAAATAAGGACACAAGTTCATCTCACAAACCACTCACGTGGAGTTCATAGGATTCTGGCTATGACCTGCTATTCTTGAATGCACAAATATACCTGTTCCTCTACCAATTTGCCAGAAGTGTTTGATCCTTCAGGGCAGATGTGTTGATATGGACTTTGTCTGTTATTCTTTTTTTTATTAGTGTATTAGTTATCTTCAGTTCTGCCACATGACCAACCATTAGTCACCCTCACACCACCTAATGAATGTGATTAAAGTCAACTGTTATCTGCTCATCTTCAGGTAGTTCACTGGGGTAAGTTGTTGGGCTCCTAATACAGTTGTATTCAAAATTATAGCATGTTTAAAAGAGTGACTCAAGTTCAAAATCCTTTAAAATTTTATTTCCATATATGCAAATGCATTGGGAACACCACACATTATATTACAAATTAAAACATACTTAAAAACCTAAAATGTATTACTTTACAGAAATTAAAGAAAAAAGTAAAATTAGGCTGTTAAAAAAAAACACAAAAAGCAGTGTCTACATTTTTTCTACCTTACCCTTATTACACCTTTAAAGGTGGCCCTTATTTAAGGATGAAGGCAGCAAATGTACGATTACATGCTGGTTGTTGTGCATTTCTCTCTAAAATCTGAGTAAATAGGTCATTCCAGACATTGTTCAGAAGAACAGCGTACTTTGGCTGGAGAGGAGAAAACATATAAAGAACTGCAGAAAATGATAGGGTGCTCAGCTAAAATGATCTCAAATGCTTTAAAAATGGCAACTAAAACCAGAAAGATGTAGAAGAAAACAGAAAACCACCATTTAAATGGATCAAAGAATAGCTGGAATGGCAAAGACTCGGCCAATGATCAGCTCCAGGGTGATCAAACAAGGTATAAAGTTACCTGTGAGTACTGTAACAATTAGAAGAGGTCTATGTAAAGCCAAGCTATGAGCAAGAAGCCCCCAGAAAGTCCCACTGTTGGAAAAAAAACATCATGTCCTGAAGAGGTTACAATTTGCCAAACAACACATTGACTGGCGTAAAGAGAAATTATGTAACATTTTGTCGACTGATGAAAGTAAGATTGCTCTTTCTGAGTCTCGGGGCTAGTTTATCAGATGACCCCAAAAAACTGAATTCAAGCCACAGTACACTGTGAGGACAGTGAAGCAGGGTGGAGCAAGCGTCATGATAAGTATGGGGATGTTTCTCATACTATGGTGTTGGGCCTATTTGTTGCATATCAGGGATCATGGATGAGTTTGAATACATCAAAATACTTGAAGAGGTCATGTTGTCTTATGCGAAAGGAAATACTCTTGAAATGGGTGTTTCAACAAGACAATGGTCATAAACACACTAGTAAGCGAGCAGCAGTTTGGTTCCAGACTAAAAAGATTAAAGTTATGGAGTGGCCAGCCCAATCTCCGGACCTTAATCCAATAGAAAACTTGTGCGGTGACATCAAAAATGGTGTTTCTGGGGCAAAATCAAGAAATGCAGACGAATTGTGGAATGTAGTCCAGTCATCCTGGGCTAAAATACCTGTTCACAGGTGCTAGACGTTGGTCGACTCCATGCAACACAGATATGAAGCAGTTCTCAGAAACAGAGTTTATACAACTAAATGCATATTAGTTCAGTAATTCACAGGAAAGTGAAATCTTCAAGCATTTTTCACTTTATATAGTAAATGTTTGAGTTTGTAAAGAAAAATGCAGACCCTGCTATTTGTTTTTGAACAACCTAATACTGATTTTTCTTCGCTTTCTGTAAATTAATAAATTTGATACATTTTTTGTTCATGCTTTGATTTGGAATTGAATGTGCAGTGTTCCCAGTGCATTTGTGTGTATGAAAATAAAAAGATATAAGGATTTGAGCTTTACTTCCTTTTTTTAAGCACAGTGCCATTATTTTCAATGCAACTGTACATTGACCTGGGTTTGATTCCCAGTTATGTTACCTGTGTCATTGAATGAGACATCATCTGCATTGTCCCACTCCTTCACCCAGCTGAAAAAGGGTACTGGTCTTTGCAGGGGAAGTAACTGGCATCAGTCATTCATCCGCTTCACACTATGGAATCGGGGGATCAGTACAAGCACCAGTGAGCATCAAGGTCTATATAGGACTTCAAAGTGTACACACAGTTTCCACGTGGTCTTGGATGAGTTAGACTTTGAGGTTTTCTACTTTAGCATTCACAAAACAATACTTTTTCCCCCTTTTTTATACTTGTTCTTTTTCTTACTCAGGAGTTTTTTCTGTCAACTCCTTCCACATACTTTAAGACTCATTCAAACATCCAAATGTTTAGCAACATGTTAACAAGATATAAAATCCACAGTGGCAAGTTACTGCTCAATAATACAGTCAATACAGTGTTTAATAAGTCATGCTATACAGATATATTGTAGAATACAGTTTGACAATTGAAGATAATAAGTGTTGCTAATTTACTTTAGTGCTGAAGCCTCAAGTCTGCATATTTCCCCCTGTTCCCCTTCATAACATTAGGGTTTAATGATGGAAGAAAAAGCACAAGTGTACCTGTTCCATTAAGGTAGGCCACTGTGTCAGCAGGGATACTACCCTATCATTGTTATTATTCATGCTGCCTGAACTTTTCTACAATGAAGGGTTAATACTATGTGTGCAGTTGTAAAGGCCTATTAGTGATCTGTGACCCTGTGAGAGTTGCCACGGAGATTCAAAGTGCCTAAGCAACGCAATCGTGCCATAAACCCATGCCACTTTTGTCTGCACAACATGGCAATAGAAAAATAAAGTTATAGAAAACAATACACAATTTCACTAATTTATATGTCAATATTTATTCAAAAGGCAAACAACACTGAATGGCTGAAATTCCTGACACTGTTTTCATGATGCATACACAGCAAACCTATATTTCAGCTCCACTCAAAACAGTTCACAAAAGCTCATGCAGGTCTACAACACCTCCAACAACCAGGAAGAAATCCTGTTGAAAGCTGCATACAGTAGCTCCGGCTCCCCTTCACCTCCTCCTCCTCACCACTCCATGACTAAGTGATTTAGCCAGCTCTGATACAGGCCGCCTCTCTCTTACAATGCCTCTCTGGGTTAGTGACACAACAGAGAGGGTGTCAGAAAAAAGAAAACCCATTTACAATGCAGTTTATACACACACACACACACACACACACACACACACCCCACTACCACCCCCACAGATGGCGCAAATCCTTGGGTTCATGTATGGTATGCATAGTTTGAGTGCAATTTGGGCACTAGAGTGAGAGGAAAAGAAAGGCTGAGAAAGTGTGTGTATGTCAACGGCGGCGGGGGGGCAGGGCTCAGACTGCCTGCTCGCTGGTCTTCTCTGAGTCAATAGTGTTCCGGCAGCGGAGGGTTTTTTATGAGGGTAACAATCTGGAGGGTCTTGTCAGAGTGCCGAGCAGCTGCTGTTTTCTGGGGAGCGTCTTTCATAGACCACAGGCCTGGTGTGGGGAGATGAATACAGACGCACCCTCATCCTCTCCCACCACCCCAACCTCCTGTTCCTCATCCATTCCACCCAATAAGCCCTCACGCTAGAAGCCCGTGCACACAATGCCAGAAGAGGAACATGATGAGTTTCTGTGAGCTACTCTGTCACCCAGGGTACTATCCTTTAGCGCCAACAATGCTTCCAAGATCCTTTGACAGTAAACTTCATATTAAACAAAATCCACAAAATATAGCTCAAAAGTATTGGCACCCGCATTCACATCTTACAACCTGATGTGAGAGTGGACACTGATTTTGAATGGATTACAATAAAAGCATGATTCAGGTTAGAATGGAAGAGGCTGATTACAGCAAAGCCTCTTGTTGTTCCTCCTGAGTGGGATTGTAGATTTTCATTACCCGAGGAGCGAGTTGCATTAGCTCCCATTCTGTATTGACTCAGTCAGCTCAGTAACACGCAATGCCTCCCTTCTTCATAATGTTCTCTGTTACAATTTTACATTCATTAGGCTATTAAAGGATTTTTGAGGCAGTCACTTCAGAGCTGGTCAACACTGACACACTTTGTCCTTTGCCCAGTTCTGGGCACAATGGGTACAGCGGTGTTTAGCTGCTGTCAGAAGGTACCAGGTTCCCCGTGGTGTCCAGCTGCATGCACTTACAGGTGCACGCTGACACCGGGCACTCCGTGTGGTCTCTGTAATGGATGGTACATTTTTTTTATTTAATGACTATGGTCCCAAATGTCTCAGGAAATAAACTTGAAGGTGAAATCCAGTCAAAGTCTTACCTGAACCAGCTGAGCATGTGGCCAGCGTGGCCGCCGTGTCGACAGTTGTGACACCAGGTGAACCAGTTCTTGAATTGAGCAAGTTTGTTCTCCCTTGTCAAATCTATTTTTTCATCTGACTTCCCCGTGCCTAGAACAACAAAGATTTAACCACAAGTTAGCATAAACACTCAAAGTTTGAGAAGGCCATTAATGCTGGTAGGAGTAACTGCAGTTTTTAAGGACACCCTTTTCAGACTGTTTCAGCCATTATGAACAGCTTGTAGTGCTACATTAAAATGCCTTTGCCACAAACAAGTGTCGCCATAGGTCCATGTTGCTGTTTGAGACCACCTTGTGCAGCAGAGAAATATCAACTTCCATTCTCAGTTTTAATAACACATTTTGTTCCTCCAAATTTCTTGCAATCCCCACACAAACATGTTTAGTCTAAGATACTATAAAAACCCTAAATTCAAATATATAAATCTAAAAATTAAAAAAGTAGTGAGTGCACTGTATTTTTTAAATATGCCAGGGCTCTCCCTAAGCCAGGGGTGCCCAAGTTCGGTCCTCGAGATCTACCTTCCTAACACTGTTAGTTGTCTCCCTGTTCCAACACACCTGAATCCAATCAAAGACTCGTTAGCAGGCTTTTAATGAGCCTTTCATGTGCTCTGACACTCCCTATCCAACAACCTGATGGAGCGTGAGAGGTGCTGCAAAGAGGAATGGGGAAAACTGGCAAAATATAGGTGCACCAAGCTTGTAGCATCATATTCTAGAAGATTCAAGCAAATGGTGATTCTGAGCAAATGGTGTGGATAATTATGTACATGTGATTTCTCTGTTTTTATTTTTAATAAATTTGAAAAAATAACATTAAAAATTTCATGTTGTCATTATGGGGTGTTGTTAGTAGAATTTTGAGGGGAAAAATAAATTTATTCCATTTTGGAATAAGGCTGCAACATAAAATGTGGACAAAGTGAAGCGCTGTAAATACTTTCCGGACACACCGTAAAAATGATATGTTACCATTGTTCGTGATGAGGAAAAACACTCAAGCCATGCTCCTGTCCCAAAATATCAGGGGAGCAGTGTTGCCCGATACAACTGATGATTTCCAGCACAAAAGCTGTTAAAAACTGACAAAACACACACAAAACTGCTCAAAATATTAAACTTTGTTGCGCATGTTAGCTGTTCCTATTGCTTAGGCTAATGCGTCATAAAAAGAAATGCAGCCAAAGCATACATAAAATTCCTACAACAATAAAACAAATCAGCCAATCACATCTACTGCCCAATCTGGTAACACAGTCCAATCTGGCAACACTGTGTAAACAGTCCCCTGAGGGGAGATAACTTACTGTCCTGGTTCTCAATGAAGTTATTCCAAACCCAAATTATATTTACAATGATTATTTTCTTGATTCTTTGACTCTCGCTTGTAGAAACAAACCTGCCATTTTTTGCCACGCTTTCAAAGAGTCTGCTATTATTCTGACATATGGAATTACACACATGCTGCCAAGCAGCTATGCACTACTCCCAAGGAAATGCACAACTCGGCTGTGCAGTAATAATCATATTGAGTCATTAAAGAAAGGGAAAAGAAACACCTGGATCCACCCCCTTAATCGGATCTGCTCAGACCTGTTAGCTGCTGCTCACTAACACAGTGTTTGCATTATAAATAATACACCAATTAAACTTATTTTGCTGCTTGTTGCAAGAAGCTGTAGCTCCATATTTCAAAAATAAATGTGACTTCCAGACCACTGTGACTTATATTTATACTTATATACAACTAATACTTTGGTATGACTTACGGTCAAGACTACTACAAAGTGGTTTTCAACATCAACTCTATACAACAATCACAGGGAAAAAAAAGGTCTTTCTATTTGCCTTGAAACGTCTGTAAATCTGCAATATATTATGCAGATGAAATTCCATAACACTAGAAGAACCTATCTCCTATACAAACATCTTGCCTTTGGAGTCAACTGCATTAACAGTATGAAGACTTTTTACATATTCCAGTACTTTAGCAGTTTCTTTGAATTGTGCCACACAAGTAATTTTACCTGGGCAGTTGGAAACAGGTGTGCCCATATTCATGAGGCAGAGGGCACATCTTGGCAGTGGTTTCCTGCAGCCAGGGCAACTGGTGACTTTTGACTTGGTGGGTGAGCCGCTGACACCATACTGGCTGAAACTACGTCCCTGGTGGGGCACTGCTGAGCAGCTGTAGGAGATAGATTTCCCACAGAAGTTGCAGCTAACAAACACCTGGTGCACCAGAATAAACACAAAGGTCAGCTGATAAGAAATGGTGAACATGGAGTTGAAACAACAACCACTCGCTCACCACCTGTCTGAATTTCATCCTGAGTGTATATTAAGTGTTACTACAGCAATAATCCCACACTGTTTAACTGTGAATATAGGGATGCGACTAGGTACACAGAAGTCTAAACTATTGCTTGAAACATTAGAATAGTGCCATACAAAACATTTTGTGTATTTCACTTTTTGAAATCTTCACAGTTCAGAATGCGCACCACCTGGAAATAGTGTTTTGCAATTTAATAAAGGAAAACAACAAAAATCATAGACTAAAACACTGGTTTTGATAAGAATTGGTGAAGGATTTTCTTCCACAAATCGAAATACTTAACAAAACAACATGGTCTGAAACAGCACTCTGTCTTGTTTTGAGGGTACTGATGTCTACTATAATTCATAACTCATTTGTGCAAAAAAATTGTATGAGGAACATTAAAAAAACACATAAGTGTAAAAGAGAGCCACAGGCCCTTAAAATTAAATTCATATACCATTTACCAAGCTAGAATAATTCAGAGACAATTTATGTTGGGTACTGATACTATAAATTAAAGCAAACTATAACAAAAATTTGAATTCACACAATGCACTGCCTGGTTTTACTGGTACGTAAGATTAACCAGTGGTAGCCTCACTGTTATTCATGATTACTAAATCAGCTCCTCGTTTTAATGTTACCTGTGCCAATGGTTTGGAACTGGGATCCATTTTGCCCCTATGGATGTCAAACTCTGCACGTTTATGCCAGAATCTCCAAGCATCCAACAAGTTACGGTAGTTTTCAATCCAGCATTGGACTCGAGAATCTTTCAGGACTTCTCCTGGGGAACCCTATTAAGACAAATAATTTTCTTTTCAGGTTCTTACCATTTTAGCTCCGATTTATCATGACAAGGAGACGCAAATCACAGCACCTAATTGTCAAACTGTCCTTACACAAGCTATAAAACTCTAACGTGCTTCTACAGGAGGAAATCCTTTTGCTATTTCTTGCACTCATTCCTCTGCAGGAATACCTGTTTGTGAATATCACAGCTAAATGCAATTACTGCATAGGCGGCGGATGCTTTTTGTTCTGCAGCACTGTTTGTTGAGCAGGTTAAGACAGGAAAAAAAATTAAGTCAAAGAAAGCAGGATTCATACAGCACAAATAGGCTATGGACCTGTTCCACCACTTTAACTTCTTTACTGTGCCTTAGAAACAAGTACATAACAGCAAACACAGTACAGAATACAATAGATGTTGTGTACAGTACACTGGGTGATCAATAACATGAAAGCACAGAGCTGAAATTTAATGTCTTCATCTATCATGAGAGGATATCAGGCTGAACCAGTGCATAGGCACTGTCTGCAATGTTAATTTCCATTTTTTTTTATAAATTTTTGCGCAACCAATTAACTGGAGTAGTGAGCAGATGTGGTGAACTGGTTAGGAGGCCACATACAGTAATTACCTTCAATCCACAGTAAGTAAACTAAACGGTTAGCTTTTATGACACCTCAACTAAATGTATGATGTATCTGTATCGGCCTGAGCCCAAAGGATAAGGGTTCATACAGCCATACAGATACAAGGGGCATGATGCAGGGCGTATACATATATATATATATA
>NC_047109.1:60202689-60323998 GCF_902500255.1 Thalassophryne amazonica | reverse complement strand
TACATTCCACATGGAGCAGGAAAGAGAGGAAAAAAGCATCCAGATGAAACAGTCCTCTGTGATTCCAGAAGCGATTAGAGGTGTTTTCAGCATCTGAGTTTTGGCAGAAAATGACTAATCTGCTACAAAATAATTATTTTATATACAGCGTCCAGCGCACAAAGCAGGTGGAATTGTGTGCGCAAGAGGGCAGTCGCTCCAAAAATAGCCTCTCAGATCCTGTCAGGCGCATGGATAATGGGCTTTTAGCAGCCTCGTAAGCACCATGCAAATGCCTCTAAGCCGTCGCAGTAACTTGTACACAAACTGCGCCATGCTGTTGTTGCTAAAGTTTGAACTTCTTGAAATTAGCGCTACGCTCAGAGAGGAGCCTCGTTAACTGAAGAAAATGCCTCTAAGAGCAACTTAGAACCACGAAACTCCCACAATAGTTGAAGAAACTCTCTCATACTGTAGCAAAGAAAACATGCTGCGTGGCTCATTATTCACCCTTTATTATTCGGAGGGACCCAGGCTTTACTGATAGATTTCAGCTGGTGTCTTGACTTTCCATTTTGTTTTTGCACTTCCCTTTCTTCATGTGTTCAATACTTTTTCCTGTGTCATTTCACATTATTACACAGAACTTAATTTCTGTACTCATTTGTTTTGGATTCTTTCTACACAAAACTAAAGTAATTTCAAATGGCAACTTTCTGGCTTTAAGAAACACTATAAGAAATCAGAGAAAAAAAATTGTGGCAGTCAGTAACGGTTACTTTTTTAGACCAAGCAGAGGGAAAAAAATATGGACTCACTCAATTCTGAGGAATAAATTATGGAATCACCCTGTAAATTTTCATCCCCAAAACTAACACCTACATCAAATCAGATCTGCTCGTTAGTCTGCATCTAAAAAGGAGTGATCACACCTTGGAGAGCTGTTGCACCAAGTGGACTGACATGAATCATGGCTCCAACACGAGAGATGTCAATTGAAACAAAGGAGAGGATTATCAAACTCTTAAAAGAGGGTAAATCATCACGCAATGTTGCAAAAGACATTGGTTCACAGTCAACTGTGTCTAAACTCTGGACCAAATACAAACAACATGGGGAGGTTGTTAAAGGCAAACATACTGGTAGACCAAGGAAGACATCAAAGCGTCAAGACAGAAAACTTAAAGCAATATGTCTCAAAAATCGAAAATGCACAACAAATGAGAAACGAATGGGAGGAAACTGGAGTCAACGTCTGTGACCGAACTGTAAGAAACCGCCTAAAGGAAATGGGATTTACATACAGAAAAGCTAAACGAAAGCCATCATTAACACCAAAACAGGAAAAACAAGGTTACAATGGTCTAAGGAAAAGCAATCGTGGACTGTGGATGACTGGATGAAAGTCATTCAGTGATGAATCTCGAATCTGCATTGGGCAAGGTGATGATGCTGGAACTTTTGTTTGGTGCCGTTCCAATGAGATTTATAAAGATGACTGCCTGAAGAGAACATGTAAATTTCCACAGTCATTGATGATATGGGGCTGCATGTCAGGTAAAGGCACTGGGGAGATGGCTGTCATTACATCAATAAATGCACAAGTTTACGTTGATATTTTGGACACTTTTCTTATCCCATCAATTGAAAGGATGTTTGGGGATGATGAAATCATTTTTCAAGATGATAATGCATCTTGCCATAGAGCAAAAACTGTGAAAACATTCCTTGCAAAAAGACACATAGGGTCAATGTCATGGCCTGCAAATAGTCCGGATCTTAATCCAATTGAAAATCTTTGGTGGATGTTGAAGAAAATGGTCCTTTGACAAGGCTCCAACCTGCAAAGCTGATCTGGCAACAGCAATCAGAGAAAGTTGGAGCCAGATTGATGAAGAGTACTGTTTGTCACTCATTAAGTCCATGCCTCAGAAACTGCAAGCTGTTATAAAAGCCAGAGGTGGTGCAACAAAATACTAGTGATGTGTTGGAGCGTTCTTTTGTTTTTCACGATTCTATAATTTTTTCCTCAAAATTGAGTGATTCCATATTTTTTTCCCTCTGCTTGGTCTAAAAAAGTAACCGTTACTGACTGCCACAATTTTTTTTCCCTGATTTCTTATAGTGTTTCTTAAAGCCAGAAAGTTGCCATTTGAAATGACTTTAGTTTTGTGTCATGTCTGTGATCTGCTTTTTTTCTACAAAATTAAACAACTGAATGAACATCCTCCGAGGCCGGTGATTCCATAATTTTTGCCAGGGGTTGTACAACATCAGAGGTGTCTGTCCAGGAGAGTGTTGTCATAGGAACAGCAAAGATACTGCACCAAACCCTCAAACTCCGAGGCCTGTGGTAGAGGACCTGAGCTTGAGGAACACACATACCACCCTCCCAAGAGGGAGGGCCTTCACAACCACTTTAACACTTGACCACAGTGTGCACACCTGAACAAAAAAATATGCTGACAAATTTTGCTGTTATTTCTAGATGAAGTACTGCTGCTGTCATCTAAATTTCTCAATGCCAGTCTCATCACAGACTAGGCTCTGGCAGCCCGCTGTGTCTGGCCCCCACCACACTTTGCCTTGTTGCCATTTTCTTTTCTGAAGTGATGCCACACTTGACTGTTCACCGCGATCCATCTTTCACGCTGTTGCAATGTTAGTATTCATACTAGCTCACAGCTAGAAAAAAATAAAAAATAAACACTGTTTCATTGATATGTGATCCTGTCCTTACAGATATGTACTCTTTGTCCAGAACTCATAAGTATCACTAAAATTCTGATTGCACAGTTCACACAACATGTTGTATGCTGTACGGCACACACAGGTTTTGGGTGGACTTTACACACTGTGCAGATTTTTAAGGGTATTTTCACTCAGGGGCACTAGATTTATAAAGCTTCATCAGTGGGTTAACCTATGATCCGTACAAATTAAGACTGATGTCTCATGTAAATTTAGATTTTTTTGAAGGAGCTGATACATACTGTATTTTTAGAGTATAAAGTTGCACCTGTCCAAAAATTCCTCTTTGAGAGAGAGAAAAAAAAACCATATAGAAGTCAAACCAGAATATAAGTAACATTTACCATTTAGAAAAACAAGAACCAAAATTAATTTAATCGCCACATTATTTATTTATATAAGGCACACAGTATACTAGGCACAAAATGTGAGTAACCTGCTTCTTTAAGCCACTGAACAGATGATCATATGTGATGTGAGCATCCAATGCTATTAAGCATTTGAAAACCCTCTGCATTATTCATTTAATTAACAATTAGTATTATTGTAACAAGTGCAAAATGCGAGTAAACCACTTCAAGCCCCTGAACAGGCAATATATGTGGCAAACATGCAATGCAATTAAATGCATTAAAACTTTTGTAGTACATCTGTAAAATATAAACTCTGTTAATTTTCTTCTACTTGTTTAGTTTTTGCCCAGTTTTCTTCCAAACAGGAAAAAAAAAAAACTAAATTGTACTTTTTTTTTTTTTTTTTTTACTCAAAAGTGCTTTCCAGTTAAAAAAAAACAAAAACAAAAAAACATTACTTGAGAACAAAGAATGCTGTTTTTCTTCATCTTCTTCCTCCTCTCTCAACACTACATCTTTAGAAGGAGCAGTAGCATCTGCTACTATATTAGCCTAAGTGTTTGGGACAACTTGTCATGATCGGATGAACGACTACATTTTATGGAGTCTGTGTACACAGTGTGGAGTCTGCTGTTTGGTAATATTCTACTTCGTCACTTAATAATTGAAGATGGATTATCACAAGCTGATCAGATGATTTGCATCCACAAACAGCGCAGATTGTTTGGGGAAATCTCTGATTTCGGTTGTGGATTTCTTTTGTATGTGGAACATTTCCTGAAGTGAATGAGAGCGGCCCAAGAAAAAGGTGAGTCCGGCGCAAACCCAGTTCACCATGGTATTTAGCTGTTACTGTTGACATTGTTTCTCTGCTGTGCTATGAAGCAGTGCAGGAACAGACATCCTTTTACCATATTGTTACTTATTTGATATTTATACAGCACATTTTACTGTTTGGTAGATGTTTATTCATATTTGCATGAAGTGAGTGATGGCTAACTATATTTTATCTCTGGAGCCCAACGTTCACCATAGGCATGAGGAAATGTTCAAAGCAGTGACGCCATCACGATTGCTCATATAATGAGCAGTTTAAGTGTGACCTGACTGTTTTGAACACAAGTTGAAAGCAACTGAGCATTGTTACAAAGTTTCCACCTCTCTCTCTCATTTATTTCAAACAAAAAAAGGCTGACTGATGTTGTGTATCTCATTTCCACTGTAATGAAAATGTATGGAATAGTGATTTTTCGGTATCTAAGTTGCACCAGACTAAGTCAGAGGACCTCTCAAACTAGTAAAAAAAAATAAAACAAAACATGCCTTATACATAAAACCTACATGTGGTTTTATAACAGCTCACAGGCATAAGCTGAACTTTCCCTATACATTTGTTTGTAGCCATCACCGAGGTAATGGCTACTTCTGTTACACTGACGGCCCCTATACAGCATGCCACTACAGTGCACGTGTGGGATAACAAGGAGATGAAAGGCGGTAAGAAGAGTTGGGCTGCTCATGAGTGGTCAAGCTCAAGATGTGTTAAAATTATTAGTTTTCATCTTTACAAGATTAAATATTCTGCAAATTTATGCACAAACGTTCACCCAAACTGAATCACCTGATCTACTGTTGAGGGAAAATCTATATTGCAAATATGAAGTGCCAAGCAGATATCATCCAGATATCCTGTAGATGTACTCCACACACACATTTACAGCTGGATGGACTGGTAAACAGTAGATAAAAGTGTCTTGTCCGAGAACAGAGATAGGTCTTACCAAGCAGACGTACCAGGACATGAACCCGTCTTTAGGTTGGTGGTTCCACTCCTACACCACAGAATCACCTACTCTGCTCTTGTGAGTCATCATGCTCAGTTGCAAAATCATTTCAACCTCAACAATATGCACCAAACTCTCCCAGACTCAAATCAGCTCATCGACACCCCCAGGAGATTACCTATTTTATAACTGCCAAGTGTTGTTTTTGAGTAATGATGTTCTGTACATCTATCTGTGTGTGAGCACAGACAGATACAGACATTTGTAAGCACAATAGGATTACGTCCTGCATACTATGTCCATAGCGACAGGATATAAAAAAAGAAAATGTCATGAATGTTATTCTTAGTCGCACTTTTTCCCAACAGTCAAGTGGCCATCTATGTTATACACAGGCCATTATTTAGAATGTATTATATCCATGTAAATAGGGGTTGTGTTAGCAAAAATATTTTGAAATACCCCCTTAAAAATATGGAGGCAGTTATTGTGAACTAGGGCTGTGCAATTAACCGAATTTCGATCGCGATAACGATATTTGTATCAAACGATCTCCAAACTCGTATAATCGAGTGGGCCTTTCATCAGGCCAATCCGTCAACGTGTCCCAAGACGCATGACATCAGACGCGTCGCTTCGGAAGCAGCAAGGGGGCAGAGATTGCGGCTACGTCACACTCTGGCTGTTTCCACAACCTGAAAAAAGTTCAGCAATTGCCTTCTTGAATTTGCGTCGCCTGAACCACAAAAAAGCTTTAAAAAACAGCAGTAGAACGATTCTCCCATCAACCTGCTGGGAGAAGCTTTTTTTCAGCTACTTTTCGGAGTGACGCCGACCGAGGGAGGACTGACGACTTGGTGGGATATCGATCGAACTGCGACAGCGGGCCAATCCGCACGGAGAAGCCGGCCTTCAGGCATCATTCCTGGGCAGAGCGAGGCAGGCAGCCGGGGGGTGATGGAGCAAACCCACTCAGTCCAAAATCTCCCACTTTTTGGATATATGCGAAGTCCCAGTTTGCCCAACGGAGTTTAGTTCTGCAGCTTTATCGATGTGAGAATAATGTAAAAATAAAACATGATGTTTACTGAACTGTGAAGGTTAGCTTAGCCTTTTAGCACAGTTGATCTGAGTGAATGCTTAAATTTGTAAATGGTTCAGTCTTTTATTTTTACCAAATAAAGTTACAGCTTTTATCAGACACTACAAAAGCTTAACTTTAAATAACCTATTTTTCGGGCGTTTTTTTTTTCCATCGTTTTTTTCCTTTTTTTTATATATAAACTGTTTAGTGTTTCTTTATATTTAAAGAAATATTTTTATTTGTCGCAATTTGCTGTGCAGACAACCAATCTTCCATTGATGAGCTGAACACCATGAAGTCCAGTTGAAAGAAAACATCTCTGCTCTTCAGCAACACCACCAGAGTTCAAAGCTGCAGAAGAGACCTTCATCTGGTCCAGAGAATTCAGCATAACATCACCTGCTTCTAAATAAAAGGCTCTTTCAACAGCAACTATTTTATTATTTTTTAAAAAGCTGTTTCTGTTGTGTGTTGGGGGGCTTGGCTGGACACTGTCTTGTGGTTTTTGTGTTTGTTTTCCTTCCCAGGTGGTCTGGGACTGACCTCTGGGAAAATTGTGCTGCAGAAGAGTCTCTCACCTCTGTGATGATTGGTTGCACCTGTTGCATCCTCGTGCGGCTCTTTATCAGGATGATCTGCAACACCTGTGACATTCACGTGCAGACTAAGGACTCTCAGCTGGCGTCAATGAAGAAATGAGGAGTTGCATTTAAGCCAGCAGTGATGAGGGCTGTTTGCCGGAGAATACAACCTTGTTACGACCTTGTATCGACCGTTGGGGACGCTGAGGGCCGCTCCAGAGTTTGACGTTACGTCTGTGAAGGAGGACTAGGGTGAGAGGCAAAAGCTGTCAGCACACGTCAGATGTGATTATCTTTAAAGGCTTATTTGTGAATATAATGTGGTGTTTTTTGCACAGCTAAATTTGAACATTGAAGAAATTGTCTTGTTTGCTCCTCGCGGCTGTGGTGTGCGGAATAATAAACCTACACAAGCCGTGAGCAGCTGTTCATCTGAATTAACTCTGAAACCTGAACTGAACGTGTTGCTGATAAGTGTGCCTTTAATAGCTTTCTGGTAATAGTATCGAATAATCTCACCTCTGTTCCCCCTCCACAGAGTACAGTTCTGGGAAAAGCCACCTGGGAGATGTCGGCGGAAAACCTGAGTCCAGAACGTTCGGGCTCCGGTCCGTTGAGGCGCTGAGAGAGCGCGCAGCCTCTTCACCCCACCAGTATTATTTAATTTGTATTTCTTGTACAGTACCGAAGGGTGATTAGAAAATAAAATTGTTTCTTTTGGAGCTGCTTCTGGTTATTTAGCGCTGGGTTCAGTCAGACGCTGGACCGCTCCTCGAGCCGCGTCCCACACCTAAGTTTCATGTTATATTTTAACAATAAATGAACGGATCATTAAAAATATCCACAAATCAAAGTCCAAAGACATTTGCACAGGTAGAAGCTCTCCACTTATTGTGCTCAAATTCATATTTTAGAAATGACTCTGTCCTGATAACAACATTGAAGGCAATTACATATTTTGGCAAAATTACAAGTTGAAATGACCATTAAAAACTTCATCATGATTCATGAGGTTTATGTCACAGAAATCCTACTTTACAATCACACTGCAGTCATTGTTAAATTATTTCCTGTTGCATTTATAATAAATATTTGTATTTATGTACAGTGTCTGTTTTTCTGGTTGAAATGAGATATAAATAATCTACCAGACTTAAAAAAAAAGTACAAATTTCCTTGTTATTTTGTCTAAAAATAAATGTCCGAGGTTCCTTATGTTAAACAAGAAATTATATAATCTGAAATAAACAGGTGGTTTTAATTTACAGATGAAAGGTTTCCAAAGAACCATTTATTGATTTATTTAGCTATTTTAATTACAAGTGAACATAAATTGAAACAAAAACAATGCAGCTACACTATGTCCTAGTAGCACAAGTCAGGGAGATGCCCAAAGACACTGACCAACTGGTCAGTGACAACAGGGGAGAGGAAAATAGAAAAATAATATATGATATTTTTAATATTTATTTTATTCATTTTATGTTTTATACAGGTAAGGTACAGTACATTTTCAATTTGGAGGTTTTGCGCACATTGTCTATAACAATTTTTTTTTTTTTTTTTTTTTTGAGCGAGAGAAATGCTGAATAAATGCATTGTGTAACTAAAAAAAATAATTGTTTCAATAATCGTGATTTCTGATTTTTTTTCCATAATCGAGCAGCCCTATTGTGAACACTCTCACACTCACACATTCATCTTCAACCACTTAGTCCAATGAAGGGTCACGGGGGACTGGAGCCTATCCCAGCAGTCATAGAGCGCAAGACGGGGTGCACCCTGGACAGGACGCCAGTCTGTTGCAGGGCCACAGACAATCAAACACATTCACACCCGTACGCACACCTATGGACAATTTAAGGTTTCCAAACCACCTAACCTGCATGTCTTTGGATGTGGGAGGAAGAACCCATGCAAACACGGGGAGAACATGCAAACTCCACACAGAAAGGCCACAGGGGGGAATTGCACCCATGACCTTCTAGCTGTGAGGCAACAGTGCTAACCACTAAGCCACCATGCTGCCCTTATTGTGAACAAGAACATGCAAATCATTGATCAAATAATCTCATCTAACTCCCCTGTACATACCCCCTGAAGTCAAAACCGCCCCAAATCATGCATTTTTCACTCCAAAATCCTGCCTGGCAATGACAAAGAGCCTGTAAACCAATAAAGAAAGCTATTTTAGTAGCATTTTCTTTCATCACACACAAAAACATTACAGGAATATTGTAGATATTGTGAGGTTTGAATAATGTGCGCATTTATCTCCATAATGGTCTGTTTCTGAACATGTTGGTCATAGTCCATGGGGAGCATCTTGTGGTCCTTCATGAGGTGAAAGAGGTCACTCGATTTTGGCAAGGAAAGCGAGGTATCTCGTGCATAGTGAACCTCCAGGTAGAGTTGTCTTACATGGATACCATATTTCCTTGATTAAAAACCGGCCGTTAATTTTTTCAAACCGTGCTCAGACATGAGATCTACATGAGGCAGGTTGGAATTCAAGGCTGGTGAATATTAAGAAAATTCTGCTTGTTGTCTGCACTGCACATTTGTGTTAAGTTTCACACATATTGCAGGGTGTGACAAACCAAAGAGCTTTAGATCAGAACCCTCTACTTGGCTGTGAACCCTCCCAGTGATGTGCACCTACTAAATGACTGAGACCGCAAAAGTCACTGTCACTTATACATTTTCACTCCTTCCTCTCCCATCATATTTTAATATTTTTTGCAATGCACCTGCTGATTTCATTTTGATCATGGACCAAATACTTTTGGCAGAAAAGTCCACAAATATGACCAACTTCACCACACGGAGTCAGAAAAGACGCTCAAATGACCCACAATTCATGGAGGAAATTGTAAGTACCATAATGTTGGTTTGAAGGTTGTTGATTGAATAAAGAAATGGATCTCGTTGAGGGACAAATGAATCCAGAAGAAGCCACTGTTCCTGACATAAATGGCATAAAGATGTGATGGAGAACTTTAAAAGAGTAACACACACGTCGATGGTATTGCATGGCCATGGAGTGACGGAGCTGCAGAAGCATAAATCAGGCTTTAGGATTTTAAGGTACCACTCCACAGTGGACTTAGAAAAAAAAAAAAAGAGTGACTCGACTAAATGTAATCCTTTTTAATGCACATAATGTCCGCCGCTTATATATGGCAGGCATTTATTTGTTTCAGACAAAGTTTTGATCAGGTCATTAAATGAGGCAGGTCTCAATTCAAGGTCAGGCTTTTAATCAAGGACATACGTAAGCCTAATTGGTGCTGGTTATTCCCCGCAGATCGTTTGGTGCCCCCTGGCTGTAATCCCTTACATACATAATGTATTTTACCCATTTTATACGTATAACAGTTTTTGTCCATTTTATACATCCATGGATGGATGGATGGAGATTTCGATTATAACAAACAAAATTCGCTGGTCCACCTGAATCTATTCCACGCGAGTTTTACTGTATTTCATTGTCTATGGACACACTACATATGCCCAATGGTGGTACACATTAAAATTCAGTAATATAGTTGCATACGCCTATTCCAAACATCCATATTATATATATATATATATATATATATATATATATATATATATATATATATATATATATATATATATATATATATATATATATGGGGGTCGGGTGCAGAGAGGATTGGGTGGAGGTCGAGGGCGGGTGGCCCGGCAGCCCGGTCCATGCTCACAGCCCCTGGCTGTTGGGACGTGGAATGTCACCTCGCTAGGGGGGAAGGAGCCTGAGCTTGTGCGGGAGGTTGAGAGATACCGACTAGAGATAGTCGGGCTCACCTCCACGCACAGCTTGGGCTCTGGTACCCAACTCCTGGAGAGGGGCTGGACGCTTCATTTTTCTGGCGTCGCCCACGGGGAGAGGCAGAGAGCTGGGGTCGCATTGCTTATTCCTCCCCAGCTCAGTCGTCAAGTGTTGGAGTTCACTCCGGTGAACGAGAGGGTGGCGTCCCTACGCCTTCGGGTCGGGGAGAGGACTCTCACCGTTGTCTCGGCCTACAGGCCGAGCAGCAGTGCAGAGTACCCGACCTTCCTGGAGTCCCTGGGAGGGGTACTAGATAGCGCTCCGACTGGGGACTCCATTGTTCTCCTGGGGGATTTCAACGCCCACATGGGCGGCGACAATGAGACCTGGAGGGGGGTGATCGGGAAGCACGGCCTCCCCGATCTGAACCCGAGTGGTGTTCAGTTGTTGGACTTCTGTGCTAGTCACAGTTTGTCCATCACGAACACCATGTTCGAGCACAAGGGTGTCCATAAGTGCACGTGGCACCAGGACACCCTGAGCCGGAGGTCGATGATCGATTTTGTAGTCGTATCATCTGACCTTCGGCCACGTGTCTCGGACACTCGAGTGAAGAGAGGGGCAGAGCTGTCGACTGATCACCACCTGGTGGTGAGTTGGATCTGCTGGGAGGGTAGGAAGCCGGTAAGACCTGGCAGGCCCAAACGTGTCATGAGGGTCTGCTGGGAACGACTGGCTGAACCCTCTGTCAGCGAGGTCTTCAACTCCCACCTCCGGGAGAGCTTCTCCCAGATCCCGGGGGAGGTTGGAGACATGGAGTCCGAGTGGACCATGTTCTCCACCTCCATTGCCGATGCGGCTGCTCGTAGCTGTGGTCACAAGGTCTCTGGTGGCTGTCGCGGTGGCAATCCCCGAACCCGGTGGTGGACACCAGAAGTAAGGGATGCCATCAAGCTGAAGAAGGAGTCCTACTTATCTTTGTTGGTAGGTGGGACCCCAGAGGCAGCTGACAGGTACCGGCAGGCCAAGCGTGCCGCAGCCCATGCGGTCGCAGAGGCAAAAACTCTGGTCTGGGAGGAGTTCGGGGAGGCTATGGAGGAGGACTATCGGTCGGCCTCGAAGAGATTCTGGCAAACCATCCGACGCCTCAGGAGGCAGAAGCAGCTCTCCACCAGCACTGTTTATGGTGCGGGTGGGGAGCTGCTGACCCTGACTGGGGATGTTGTCGGGCGGTGGAAGGAGTACTTCGAGGATCTCCTCAATCCCATCGTCACGTCTTCCGAAGAGGAAGCAGAGACTGGGGACTCAGAGGCGGACTCATCCATTACCCAGGCCGAAGTCACCGAGGTGGTTAGGCTCCTGAGGTGGATGAAATCCGTCCTGAGTACCTTAAGTCTCTGGATGTTGTGGGGCTGTCTTGGCTGACACGCCTCTGCAACATCGCGTGGCGATCGGGGACAGTGCCTCTGGATTGGCAGACCGGGGTGGTGGTCCCTCTGTTTAAGAAGGGGGACCGGAGGGTGTGTTCCAACTATAGGGGGATCACGCTCCTCAGCCTCCCCGGTAAGGTCTATTCCAGAGTACTGGAGAGGAGAATTCGACCGATGGTTGAACCTCGGATTCAGGAGGAGCAGTGTGGTTTTCGTCCTGGTCGCGGCACACCGGACCAGCTCTACACGCTCCATCGGGTGCTCGAGGGTTCATGGGAGTTTGCCCAACCAGTCCACATGTGTTTTGTGGATCTGGAGAAGGCATTCGACCGTGTCCCTCAGCGCACCCTGTGGGAGTGCTCCGGGAGTACGGGGTCCGGGGTCCTTTGTTAAGGGCTATCCGGTCCCTGTACGACCGCAGCAGCAGCTTGGTTCGCATTGCCGGTAGTAAGTCAAACCTGTTTCCAGTGCACGTTGGCCTCCGCCAGGGCTGCCCTTTGTCACCGGTTCTGTTCATTATTTTTATGGACAGAATTTCTAGGCGCAGCCAGGGTGTAGAGGGGGTCTGGTTTGGGAACCACAGAATCTCGTCTCTGCTGTTTGCGGACGATGTGGTTCTGTTGGCTTTGTCAAATCAGGACGTTCAACGTGCACTGGGGCGGTTTGCAGCCGAGTGTGAAGCCTCCGGGATGAAAATCAGCACCTCCAAATCCGAGGCCATGGTTCTCGACCGGAAAAAGGTGCTTTGCCCTCTTCAGGTCGGTGGAGTGTCCTTGCCTCAAGTGGAGGAGTTTAAGTATCTCGGGGTCCTGTTCACGAGTGAGGGACGGATGGAGTGTGACATCGATAGACGGATCGGTGCAGCATCTGCAGTGATGCGGTCGCTGTATCGGACCGTCGTGGTGAAGAGAGAGCTGAGTAGGGGGGCAAAGCTCTCGATTTACCGATCGATCTACGTTCCGATCCTCACCTATGGTCATGAGATTTGGCTCATGAACGAAAGAACGAGATCGCGAGTACAAGCGGCCGAGATGAGTTTCCTCCGCAGGGTGGCTGGGCGCTCCCTTAGAGATAGGGTGAGGAGCTCGGTCACTCGGGAGGAGCTCGGAGTCGAGCCGCTGCTCCTCCATGTCGAAAGGAGTCAGTTGAGGTGGCTCGGGCATCTTTTCCGGATGCCCCCTGGACGCCTCGCTGGAGAGGTGTTCCGGGCATGTCCCACTGGGAGGAGGCCCCGGGGAAGACCCAGGACATGCTGGAGGGACTACATTTCTCGGCTGGCTTGGGAACGCCTTGGGGTTCCCCCAGAGGAACTGGAGGAGGTGTGTGTGGATCGGGAGGTCTGGGCGGCTTTGCTTGAGCTGCTGCCCCCGCGACCCGACTCCGGATAAAGCGGAAGAAAATGGATGGATGGATATATATATATATATATATATATATATATATATATATATAAATCCCACGACTATATATTTTGCTGCTGTAAAATATCTCCAACCAGGGTATTTTGAACTTGAGGGTAACTATCGCTGCTAATGTTTGTTACCCATGAAGTTTAACATTCACATGCTCATCAACATTTAATCAACTCTTGTTTTATTTTCTAACATTTATTTGCAGAAATACAGTAACTTTGAACAACTACCTACAACTACCTCTAGGTATTCATAAAAGTATGATGATATAACCTCTTCATAAACTAATGTTACAGTTTACAGACATTACATACTTAGAAATTACTACCAAAGTACCCGTCCTTCGGATGGTGAAGAAAGAGTGTACTAACTTTCCTGAGTCACTGACCCAGGAAAGTGTGCAGCAGTATACTGAGAAAACATAGTAGCTTCCAAAAGAAAGCTTTCAAAGCAATTTGAAGTAGCAGATATACAAACATACTGAGCCCTTGTTTAAGAAGGTTAAACTTCATCTTTTTTTAAAGTCCTAATAATTATGAAATGACTGACTCTGTAGTGGAATGAAAATAGATGTAACTTTTAATTTTTTTCTGATTATGTTATGAAGTTGTCAATTAAATTTATCTATCACAACGCCAGGTGGCAGTAAAAGACATTTGCAGCAGTAATAGCATCACCTAGTGTATAGTGAAGTATGATGGGAATGACAGATTATAATAAATTATGAGAATGCACGAAATTCAAGGCAAGACTGGAATCAATCAATTCAATCAATTTTTTTATATAGCGCCAAATCACAACAAACAGTTGCCCCAAGGCGCTTTATATTGTAAGGCAAGGCCATACAATAATTATGTAAAACCCCAACGGTCAAAACGACCCCCTGTGAGCAAGCACTTGGCTACAGTGGGAAGGAAAAACTCCCTTTTAACAGGAAGAAACCTCCAGCAGAACCAGGCTCAGGGAGGGGCAGTCTTCTGCTGGGACTGGTTGGGGCTGAGGGAGAGAACCAGGAAAAAGACATGCTGTGGAGGGGAGCAGAGATCGATCACTAATGATTAAATGCAGAGTGGTGCATACAGAGCAAAAAGAGAAAGAAACAGTGCATCATGGGAACCCCCCAGCAGTCTACGTCTATAGCAGCATAACTAAGAGATGGTTCAGGGTCACCTGATCCAGCCCTAACTATAAGCTTTAGCAAAAAGGAAAGTTTTAAGCCTAATCTTAAAAGTAGAGAGGGTGCCTATCTCCCTGATCTGAATTGGGAGCTGGTTCCACAGGAGAGGAGCCTGAAAGCTGAAGGCTCTGCCTCCCATTCTACTCTTACAAACCCTAGGAACTACAAGTAAGCCTGCAGTCTGAGAGCGAAGTGCTCTATTGGGGTGATATGGTACTATGAGGTCCCTAAGATAAGATGGGACCTGATTATTCAAAACCTTATAAGTAAGAAGAAGAATTTTAAATTCTATTCTAGAATTAACAGGAAGCCAATGAAGAGAGGCCAATATGGGTGAGATATGCTCTCTCCTTCTAGTCCCCGTCAGTACTCTAGCTGCAGCATTTTGAATTAACTGAAGGCTTTTTAGGGAACTTTTAGGACAACCTGATAATAATGAATTACAATAGTCCAGCCTAGAGGAAATAAATGCATGAATTAGTTTTTCAGCATCACTCTGAGACAAGACCTTTCTGATTTTAGAGATATTGCGTAAATGCAAAAAAGCAGTCCTACATATTTGTTTAATATGCGCTTTGAATGACATATCCTGATCAAAAATGACTCCAAGATTTCTCACAGTATTACTAGAGGTCAGGGTAATGCCATCCAGAGTAAGGATCTGGTTAGACACCATGTTTCTAAGATTTGTGGGGCCAAGTACAATAACTTCAGTTTTATCTGAGTTTAAAAGCAGGAAATTAGAGGTCATCCATGTCTTTATGTCTGTAAGACAATCCTGCAGTTTAGCTAATTGGTGTGTGTCCTCTGGCTTCATGGATAGATAAAGCTGGGTATCATCTGCGTAACAATGAAAATTTAAGCAATACCGTCTAATAATACTACCTAAGGGAAGCATGTATAAAGTGAATAAAATTGGTCCTAGCACAGAACCTTGTGGAACTCCATAATTAACTTTAGTCTGTGAAGAAGATTCCCCATTTACATGAACAAATTGTAATCTATTAGACAAATATGATTCAAACCACCGCAGCGCAGTGCCTTTAATACCTATGGCATGCTCTAATCTCTGTAATAAAATTTTATGGTCAACAGTATCAAAAGCAGCACTGAGGTCTAACAGAACAAGCACAGAGATGAGTCCACTGTCCGAGGCCATAAGAAGATCATTTGTAACCTTCACTAATGCTGTTTCTGTACTATGATGAATTCTAAAACCTGACTGAAACTCTTCAAATAGACCATTCCTCTGCAGATGATCAGTTAGCTGTTTTACAACTACCCTTTCAAGAATTTTTTAGAGAAAAGGAAGGTTGGAGATTGGCCTATAATTAGCTAAGATAGCTGGGTCAAGTGATGGCTTTTTAAGTAATGGTTTAATTACTGCCACCTTAAAAGCCTGTGGTACATAGCCAACTAACAAAGATAGATTGATCATATTTAAGATCGAAGCATTAAATAATGGTAGGGCTTCCTTGAGCAGCCTGGTAGGAATGGGGTCTAATAAACATGTTGATGGTTTGGATGAAGTAACTAATGAAAATAACTCAGACAGAACAATCAGAGAGAAAGAGTCTAACCAAATACCGGCATCACTGAAAGCAGCCAAAGATAACGATACGTCTTTGGGATGGTTATGAGTAATTTTTTCTCTAATAGTTAAAATTTTGTTAGCAAAGAAAGTCATTAAGTCATTACTAGTTAAAGTTAATGGAATACTCAGCTCAATAGAGCTCTGACTCTGTCAGCCTGGCTACAGTGCTGAAAAGAAACCTGGGGTTGTTCTTATTTTCTTCAATTAGTGATGAGTAGAAAGATGTCCTAGCTTTACGGAGGGCTTTTTTATAGAGCAACAGACTCTTTTTCCAGGCTAAGTGAAGATCTTCTAAATTAGTGAGATGCCATTTCCTCTCCAACTTACGGGTTATCTGCTTTAAGCTACGAGTTTGTGAGTTATACCACGGAGTCAGGCACTTCTGATTTAAAGCTCTCTTTTTTTTTAGAGGAGCTACAGCATCCAAAGTTGTCTTCAATGAGGATGTAAAACTATTGACGAGATACTCTATCTCACTTACAGAGTTTAGGTAGCTACTCTGCACTGTGTTGGTATATGGCATTAGAGAACATAAAGAAGGAATCATATCCTTAAACCTAGTTACAGCGCTTTCTGAAAGACTTCTAGTGTAATGAAACTTATTCCCCACTGCTGGGTAGTCCATCAGAGTAAATGTTATTAAGAAATGATCAGACAGAAGGGAGTTTTCAGGGAATACTGTTAAGTCTTCTATTTCCATACCATAAGTCAGAACAAGATCTAAGATATGATTAAAGTGGTGGGTGGACTCATTTACTTTTTGAGCAAAGCCAATAGAGTCTAATATGAAAGTGTATGAAAACATGCTGACATTTGTTTGCAATAATTAAGAAGCAATGCTTTCACAAAACTATGCTTTTATGCATTTTTGGGGGGAGGGCCCTGGCCAAGCGCTATTTTCGGCATAAAAACAGGGCCCATAGCACCCAAACAATAAAAGCTGGTGCAAATATGATGGCAGATTTGGAATCTGTGGGTGATTTTGCCCTAGAAAACATCTTGAGATAATTTTCAATGACCCACCTTGATGAAATACGGATGGAAAAAAAAAAAAAAGCAGTGCTCAGTGACAATGCATTCAATGTCCGACATGGAAACCTGGTGGATTCTTACTCGCTAGGTGAAAATGCCATCTGGCAGAAATTGGTGGTATATCACAGATCAGTGGTTCTAATTAACTGCAAAATGTGGACAATTAAGTGGATTTGTGAAAGAGACATGATGCTCATCTGTAACTACAGAGGATATGGAAAGATTGAGAGCATAGAGATGATGTGTGAGGTGAGCAGATCCAGAGAACATTGAGAACAAAAAAAATGGGACCTCCACACTTAGTACATAGATAACAATCTGTCAACAACATTGTTTGAGGAATAAAAATTAAAAAAAAGACTTCACAGTACATCTCTGGGGCAGCCTTCCCCTCACTGCAAGCCATTTACCAAACCAGAGTCTTACTTAGGATACACAATGTCATCAGGGATAGAGACACCCACCAACAAACACTCACTCTTCAAACTCCTACCATCAGGCAGATGCTACAGCACTCTGAAGTCCAGGACTACTGGGCTGGTGAACAGCTTCTACCCACAGGCCATTAGGCTTCTCAATAACTCTCTTACATACTGACCTCTCCACCACCTGAGTGACTGTGATTTCACTGTCATTCCTCTCCTCATAATTATGACTACCATCCTCTAAGGCTTTATTATAATAGCTCTGTTCACTATTTATGCATCCATACACCTTACGACTCATGCACAGCAGGAATGCTGCTTAAAACAACACAATATTGCACCAAATTACCAATACTGCATAAACTACACAGCCTGTATCATGTACATCCTTTAAATAGTGTGTATAATACATTCTTCAGTTTAATAATGTGTATGTTATGCGTTGTCTTTTTTAATCATTTGATGTGAACTTTCTACATGAAAATTTTCTAGGGAGAATGAACAGAAAGAATTGCATTGTGTGGTACAACTGCCTGTTTTTACTGTGCATATGACAAAAAAAAAACAAAACTCTTAATGCTTAACTTAAAAAAAGGACCCATGTGTTCTGAGAAGGACCATTCAGGCCTAGGGATGGGTATCGAAAACCGGTTCCTGTTAATCTGTAACAAATTATTCAAACCACCAACATCAATAGCCTTTTTGCTTAATTCAATACAGTTCACATTACGCTAGCTGGTGGTCGGAGATAGCGCCAACCACTCGCCATGACGAAAACACGTTTGTTTTTTTCAAGCATGCGCTGCTGAGGAAATGAGATTACCTCCACAATCAATGGGTCAGAGTCTGACGATTTACCTAGACTAACAAGAAATACACTCAACAAAAATATAAACGCAACACTTTTGGTTTTGCTCCCATTTTGTATGAGATGAACTCAAAGATCTAAAACTTTTTCCACATACACAATATCACCATTTCCCTCAAATATTGTTCACAAACCAGTCTAAATCTGTGATAGTGAGCACTTCTCCTTTGCTGAGATAATCCATCCCACCTCACAGGTGTGCCATACCAAGATGCTGATTAGACACCATGATTAGTGCACAGGTGTGCCTTAGACTGTCCACATTAAAAGGCCACTCTGAAAGGTGCAGTTTTGTTTCATGGGGGGGGGGGATACCAGTCAGTATCTGGTGTGACCACCATTTGCCTCATGCAGTGCAACACATCTCCTTTGCATCATCCGTGAAGATAACACCTCTCCAGCGTGCCAAACGCCAGCGAATGTGAGCATTTGCCCACTCAAGTCGGTTACGACGACGAACTGGAGTCAGGTCGAGACCCCGATGAGGACGACGAGCATGCAGATGAGCTTCCCTGAGATGGTTTCTGACAGTTTGTGCAGAAATTCTTTGGTTATGCAAACCGATTGCTTCAGCAGCTGTCCGAGTGGCTGGTCTCAGACGATCTTGGAGATGAACATGCTGGATGTGGAGGTCCTGGGCTGGTGTGGTTACACGTGGTCTGCGGTTGTGAGGCTGGTTGGATGTACTGCCAAATTCTCTGAAACGCCTTTGGAGACGGCTTATGGTAGAGACATGAACATTCAATACACGAGCAACAGCTCTGGTTGACATTCCTGCTGTCAGCATGCCAATTGCACGCTCCTTCAAATCTTGCGACATCTGTGGCATTGTGCTGTGTGATAAAACTGCACCTTTCAGAGTGGCCTTTTATTGTGGACAGTCTAAGGCACACCTGTGCACTAATCATGGTGTCTAATCAGCATCTTGGTATGGCACACCTGTGAGGTGGGATGATTATCTCAGCAAAGGAGAAGTGCTCACTATCACAGATTTAGACTAGTTTGTGAACAATATTTGAGGGAAATGGTGATATTGTGTATGTGGAAAAAGTTTTAGATCTTTGAGTTCATCTCATACAAAATGGGAGCAAAACCAAAAGTGTTGCGTTTATATTTTTGTTGAGTATATGAGTAAAATTAAGTACTTTTATGCATTTTTTGTGGTTTCTTGAGTCATTTTGTGAATGCAAAAATGCGCTCAAACCTCAAAACGCATTCCCGTGATATAAATTAAATGCACCCTCTTCTTCTGTGGCGTTTAATGGCAGCCAGCATCCTTATTGTTGCATTGCTGCCACCTTCTGCATTAGTCTGTTATCGCAGAACTAAATCCAGTCCAGGGTCTTTCAAGTGTTTAAAAAGCCAACACTTCCCCCTCCCACTTCAATTTAATCTTTATTGAACCAGGTTAGTCCCGTTGAGATCAAGATTTCTTTTACAAGGATGACCTGGACAATTACAAATTTCCAATTCACCTAACCTGCTGATCCTATGTCTAAAATACAGTTCTATGCAAAAGTTTGGGCACCCTTGATAATGTTCATGATTTATCTTTATAAATCATTGGCTGTCTGGATCAGAAATTTCAGTTAAATATATCATATACCAGGTGACCACACTGATATTTAAGAAGTGAAAGGAAGTTTCTAGTATTTACAGAAAGTGTGCAATAATTTAAACAAAATTAGGCAAATTTGGGCACCCTTGTCATTTTATTGATATGAATACATTTTGCTCTAATTACTGGAACACAAAAGTTTTTTTTTTTTTTTGTTTTTTTTAGCTCCATGACCCTTGAGTGCCTTACACAGGTGTATCCAATCATGAGAAAGGGTATTTAAGGTGGCCATTTACAAATGTTTCTCCTCTTTGCATCTCTTCTAATGAGTGGCAACATGGGAGGCTCTAAACAACTCTCAAATAACCTGAAAACAAACAAACAAAAACAATGTTCAACATCATGGTTGAGGGGAAGGATACAAAAAGCTATCTCAGAGATTTCAGCTGTCAGTTTCCACTGTGAAGAACATAGTGAGGAAATGGAAGACCACAGGCACAGTACTTGTTAAGGTCCGAAGTGGCAGGCCAAGAAAAATCTCAGATAAGCTGAAGCGAAGAATGGTGAGAACAGTCAGTCAACCCACAGACCTGCTCCAAAGACCGACAACATGATCTTGCTGCAGACAGTGTCTGTGCATCATTCAATGATACAGCGCAATTTGCACAAGGAGATGCTGTATGATGCTGTAATGCAGAGGAAGCCTTTTCTGCGTACATGCCACAGAGTCACCTGAGGTATGCTTTCTTCTTCATTAGATTATTGATAAATAGCCAAATAACCAGTCTGAACCAGTTAGAAATTTGATCAACTGAGTTATGGTATGGTGAAATTATATGAAAATGAATTCCATAATAGAAAAATGTGAAGTTGTTTCCAAAGAAGACATCTCCAGTGCAGTCACGTATCGCTGTCACATATCACAAACACAAAGGCCTCGACTCACAGGAGTACTATAAAAATTATATTTGGCTGAAATGATATTTGGGATGAGATCATTTGTCAATAAGTAAGTCCCTTCAGCTGCACCCTTATTTTCATTCAGGGCTACTGCAGCAGATCCAAGATGGATTTGCATGTTGAATTGGCACAAGTTTCACGCCAGATGCCCTTCCTGATGCAACTCCAAATTACATGGAGAAATGTGGCAGGGATGAGGTTTAAGCTGGGAACTTTCCGCAATGAAACCAAGTGCACAATCCACTTGGCCACCACCCCTGCCATCAATTGTCAAGATTAAAAGAAAATTATTATTATTTCTGGAAAATTCACAGTATCTGATAAAGATATACATTTTTCAGATGTAACAAATTCAGACATAAACAGACTCATAAAACCTCATAAAATTGTTTTCACAAAATATATGAACACACAGTTTTCAGGAATAGTACATTTTAGTTATAAACAAGTGTACCAGATAATGTCCAACTTCAAAACTGTTATGATAATTTTGAGGGAAAGAAAAAAAAAAAGCTGCCATACATTTTTTTTTAATAACTTGGTACATCTAATTGTGGAAAAGGTGTGTGTATAGTTTTCAGATCATCTTGAGACAAGAAGGTTTGACATTTTTGAAGATCTAAAAGAGTCTGCACTTTTCACTGTCACATTGTCACTGGGCCATCTCTTTAATTTATGGAAAGCAAACGGAACAGCTGCCATATTAATAGTTGCTCATCTCTGTTAAATCTAGTGTATCAACCAAGCATGTTAACGACTTCAAACACCTAGGCTCATGGATCACAGTCTCAAGACCCACAAGGCACAGGCTTGGATAGCATGCATTAAAATGAACCAAATCCGGTGATCAAATCTCCCAAATGAGTGAAAAATTGATCTATTCAAGATGGTCACAGAAGCGATTTTGATGTATGGCTCAGAAACCTGGATGCTTAACACCCGACTACACAAATGTGTAGCTGCATCACAAATCTCCTCAGAAGGATGCAGAACTTTCATGAACCTCACATCCCACACTCAGGCAAATACAGTGCATCCAGAAAGTATTCACACCGCTTCACTGTTTCCACATTTAGTTATGTTACAGCCTGATTCCAAGATGGATGAAAATCTTTTTTTTTTTTTTTTTTTTTTTTTAATTCTACACACAATACCCCATAGCGAAAATTTGGAGAGTTTTGCAAATTTATCAAAGATAAAAAATAAAATTAAAAAAAAAACCCTAGGAAATCACATGTCCATAAGTATTCACGGCCTTTGCCATGAAGCACAAAATTGAGCTCAGGTACATCCGATTTCCACTGATTATTCTTGAGATGTTTCTAATGCTTACTTGGACTCCACCTGGGGTAAATTCAGTTGATTGGACATGATTTGGAAAGGCACACACTTGTCTACATACAAGGTCCCACAGTTGACAGTACATGTCAGAACACAAACTAAGTATGAAGTCAAAGGAATTGTCTGAAGACCACTGAGACAGGATTGTCTCAAGGTCCAAATCTGGGGAAGGGTACAGAAACATTTCTGCTGCTTTGAAGGTCCCAATGAGCACAGTGACCTCCATCATCCATAAATGGAAGACGTTTGGATTCACCAGGACTCTTCCTAAAGCTGGTCACCCATCTCAGCTGAGGAATTGGGGGAGAGAGGCCTTAGTCACGGAGGTGACCAAGAACCTGATGGTCACTCTATCAAGCCTCCAGCATTCATTTGTGAAGAGAGCAAAACCTTCCAGAAGGACAACCATCTCTGCAGCAATCCACCAATCGGGCCTGTATGGTAGAGTCACCAGACAGAAGCCACTCCTTAGTAAAAGGCACATGACAGCCCACCTGGTGTTTTCCAAAAGGCACCTGAAGGACTCTCAGACCATGAGAAACAAAATTCTCTTGTCTGATGAGACAAAGAATGAACTGTTTGGTGTGAAAGCCAGGTGTCATGTTTGGCAGAAAGCCAACACCATCCCTGCAGTGAAGCACGGTGGTGACAGCATCATGCTGTGGGGATGTTTTTCAGCTGCAGGAACTGGGAGACTAGTCAGGATTGAGGGAAAGATGAATGCAGCAGCAATGTACAGAGACATCCTGGATGAAAACCTACTCCAGAGCGCTCTCGTGACCTCAGACTGGGGCAACGGTTCATCTTTCAGCAGGACAATGGCCCTAAGCACACAGTCAAGATATCAAAGGAGTGGCTTCAGGACAACTCTGTGAATGTCCTTGAGTGGCCCAGCCAGAGCCCAGACCTGAATTGGATTAAACATCTCTGGAGAGATCTGAAAATGGCTGTGAACTGACGCTCCCCATCCAACCTGATGGAGCTTCAGAGGTGCTGCAAAGAGGAATGGGCAAAACTGCCCAAAGATAGGTGTGACAAACGTGCGGCATTATTTTCAAGCAGAAATGAGGCTGTAATTGCTGCTAAAGGTGCATCAGCAAAGCAAAGGGTGTGAATACCTTACCTACGTTATTTCTTAGCTCGTAACCGACAGGCGTGAAAAAACTCTTGCATGCCCACGAGGGTTCAAGCATGTCTGATGTAATCACACGTGATTCAAATCCATATGGTTTTTGAAAAAAAATAAAAAGGTTGGATACTTTTCTAATAGACCTCGTGTATATATATATATATATATATATATATTATATACATATACATATACATATACATATACACACACACACACACACACACACACACACACATAGATAGAGAAATGGCTCACAAAATAAACACCATATGGTTTATACCTCCAATTGTGCTTTCTTGGAATTCATGAAACTGTCCTTTGACGAAACGAAGTACCAGACTCGACTTTCCAACGGCTGACTCCCCTAAGAGGACGAGTTTGAACTGGCAGATCTTGTTGCCTGCATTTGGCCCATTGGGTCGTGATACTCCTTTACTTGCCATGTCACAATCTCTGGTCTCCTCGCCTGGATGGTGATGTACTGTGAAGGATTATGGAAAACACTTAAACATGGGGAAAGAAAGAGAGTGTTACTGTCAGATATAAATTTAAGTAACTCAAAAGAAAGTGAGAGCAAACCAAGAAATGACAGTTGTGTTGCCTTTATTAGAGATGCTTATTTTGGCACTTTTTCTGTCTGTCTGTCTGTGTTCGTGTTCCATGCATTTTGCCAATATGATCCTGGAATAGGACCTGAATCATACTGGAATTATGCTATTGTGCAAGACTCCAAGAAGTGCACCAAGCTCTGGTCCAAATGGGTAAGTAATACTGAAATTTCCAACAGTTGGATGCATTTTACAAAAACTGTACCCTATCCTCGACCATTATCCATCCATTTTCTATACCCGCTTAATCCAATTATCCTGACGGTAATGGGGGAGCTGAAGCACATCTCAGCAGTCATGGGGCATGAGGCAGGGTACACCTTGGACAGGACGCTAGTCTACAGCAGGGCACCTAGACCATTATTCTAATCCTAATCCAAAACCACTTAAAATAAAATAATCTGCAAAGTTGTTAGGCAGCTGAAACAGGTTTAGAGCATGGTTACTCCACTGGAAGCGATTCCAGCAATGACAGTTATATTAATTCCCCAGTTTCGCAAACTGCATTAAGCACAGATGTCTAGCTGGACAGGATGCTTCAGTTCAGTCCATCCATCAGGAAGGGCGTGCACCTTGTGCCATTGTCACATTAAATTGACGTATAACTAGGGATGGGTATTGATAAGATTTTAATCGATATCGATGCCATTATCGATTCTGCTTATCGATCTGATTCCTTATCGATTCCCTTATCGATACCTCTTGTGAACTTTCTGTGTACTAAAAGTAGGCTTTACAGATTTTCTATGTCAACAACATTTTACTGAGTCTTAAAGTAAATAAATATGAAATTGTCACTGGATCCTTGATCTCTGGACATAAATAAAAATACACAAAATCTGTAGTTTTTGTCAAAAGTATTTCCTTTCAGACATTTTGGCATGAATGTCTCTTCATACCTCTGAGCTGAGCCCAGCCGGCTGCTGTATGTCAGCGCAGGACGTCTCATTTTGGGAGGAAAAAAACATTTTGATCGATTGCAGTTTGTATTACAAAATTTGGAAAGAGGTGTCAATTGATTTAAACAGCTTTTCGCTTTGAATTATTCATTTCGACTGGACTTTATCATTCTAACTTGACTCGGCAGAGAGCTGCACAGCGCTTGGAGCTGTGTGAACAGAATGGAGGATGATTCTCATTTCTTTCTCGCAACAAGACAGGAGTCCCAGTTAGTAACTTTAATCTGCACAAAAGTGACTCACGATTGACATATTCAGGGATGAACGTGGTGAAAAACAAAAAAACCCCTGTAACCCAAAATTACCCCCAACACCACCCGCACGAAAATGTTTGAGTTCTAGAAGTTGTGAAATGCAATCTGGGACTATTCCAGACAATAAATTACAGTGAGCGCAGCATCCATTTTGGTGAGAAAAAAAAAAAAAAACTTTCCTTATTCAAATTCATTGCAGTCGTATGCTGAGCTTGAAAATATGGTATGACCAAAACAAATTGTCATTCAACTTAAATAAATCAGGGATGAAGTGCAGGTGTAACAGTCACTAGGTGTTCACAGGAAATAGTTATTTATATATTTATGTTCATTGTTAGCTGGTTTTATCTTTTCTGTTGTGTTTTAATCAGGTTCTTTTTTCTCTTTCTCTAAAATTGTATTGTAGCATTATTAGTTATTATTACTATCATTGTTGTTGCTGCTATTATTATTATTATTATTATTATTAACATATAAACAAAAATAAATTTTTAAAAATTACAATTTGTAATACATTTGACTCTTTTACGACAACAAACACTGACGGGTCGGTCACAATCAAGGCTATAGATACAAAATACAGATGTTATCATATCAGAAACACTAAATCATATGTCATGAAGATGTACTTTTGCTTTCAGCATCTGCATATGAAAAAAAACTTCATGTTGCCGAAAAAAATGGTTTGATTAATCCTAATATTTAACAAGTTATGACCAGAAACGTAGTGCATTTTTAAATGAAAACAGGCGTTATTCTGTGTCACTTTAAAATTGATGCAGCATGTTTTATTGTATAACAATAAAGGTGTGGTAGTCTTTTATGTAAATGTTTTTCTATGATATAAACAAATATCTGTTTTCTATTTACAGAAAATTTCATCAATTTCGGGTGATCCGAGAGACAGCTATATAGTTTTACAAAAATGAGTTACACCGTTGTAAAATTTCATTTTCAAGACAATATTGAATGGAAATGCTGAATGAAAACAATAAAAAGTCATCCTTTGGTCTTTAAATAATGTTATTTGAAGTCTCAAGGGTGTCTAAAAAAATAAAAAGATTTAATGCAGCCAGAGCAATATTTTGTTTTTGGCGATGATCGCACTGCATGGTCTCAGATGTTCAGAAAATCCTGTAGAGTCCACGACATACCTATATTTAAAAATAATAACATGGTGAATGTAACTTAAGTAGTTTTATTGTCCTATGTTAAGATAAATAGAGGATATAAGTTGAATGGAATAAATAATTAGGCCCTATACCTGTTATGATGAAGGCTATAGGTAGCCTTCGTGTGTAGAGTCCGTGACATATAGTTTTAAAATAGTACATGGATGATTCTATGAGTATCCATGATGAAGTGCTCTATCTATATTGAAGAATACAGTTTGTTAAGCCTTATAACCAAAACATATACCAATTTTTTTTTTCAAGTAAATAGTAAAATAAATGACTCTTGTATTAAGGATATCCTTTCTATTGTACAGTCTGTGACGGTCAAAATGTGACTTTGCCTCTTCGTCTTAATATTGTCACCAAAAAAAATTGGCTAGAGATACATGAATAAAATTTTGGATTATAATGCACTAGACATTGGTCTTCATAGTAAGTCCCTTTGGCTGCTCCCTTGTTTTGCACTCGGGGTCGCCACAGCAAATCCAAGGTGAATCTGCATGTTGAATTGGCACAGGTTTTATGCCGGATGCCTTTCCTGACGCAACTCCACATTACATGGAGAAATGTGGCAGGGGTGGGATTTGAACCCGGAACCTACTGCACTGAAACCAAGCGCATTAACCACTTGGCCACCACCCCTGCAGACATTGGACTTCATAATGGGTCTCAATTCAAAGAAAAATACTTACTTTGATTTTTGTCTTAAGGTGACACACCTTAAGACACCTTGATTGTGACTGACCCGTCAGCCATTAATTATTATACAGAAATCAAATGCACACAAATGTGCTGAGATGCGAACAGCTTAATACGAACTTCAGTCCACTGTCAGTGTGGCACTGTTTGTAACAGTTTCTGTCTGGCTGAAGACAGAGGCCAATTTTACAAAGTTTGCACATCCAGCAGGTTGACCTCTTGCAAACCTTGCAAGAATTCCGCCCCTTTGTGGCTGGCTGGCAATTTGGGTTTCCACTGCTTGTTGGCACCGGGCAGTGGCTTGTGGCTGATGGACACACACCATCACACACACACCTTCACAAATGACACTAACACCCTGCCTTTTCCTCAAAAATTACTACATTTATGTTTTCTGTCTGTCTCTGTACTTTTCTGTCACTTTTGCGCTCTTTTTCATACTTGTCCCTCGTTTCAAAAGTCACCGAACGCAGTTTACCGTAATATATGCAACATATAGCATACTGTTGGAAAGCATGGGTTCTTGGCTTGCTGTCAGTGTTGAAATTTTTCAGATTGAGGGCTTACATGAGAATTTACGGTAATGAGAATCAGTAGCGCACTAGTGTGAAACTTCTGTGTTTTTCCTCTGCGTTATGACGTCACAGGCTTATGTTTACCGTAATACACCATATATCATTGGAAAGCCCTTGGTGTTAGCTTAAAGGTGCGTTTACACATAACCAAGACGCGTTACGAATGTCATTTTTCTGTCATTTGTGACACATTCCTGATATTCTTAATGTGACTTAACGCATCTGAATAGGTTTCTTAATAGTGCGTGTTGGTGCGTGATATTCTTGATATTCATGGAGCATGTTTTTGCCTGTCAAAAAATCTTCCACGAATGTCGCACTCCACCCTCATTTCGTCTCACGCTGTGGAGGTTGCAACTGAGCATATTAATCTGTCTTGATGAGTAGTGATCCTTAATAGAACGTGACAACGTTCGTAGTGGTTCCTGTGAAGGTTCTTGGAGCCCAAACTGTCACGTGTTATTACAAAGTGACACGAAAACTGTCAAGTTTTGATACGACTTGTAACGTGGAGTCACATTTCACGGCGCGCCACGACGGATCACTTTTCTGTCACGTGCGCACAATTAAACTCAGCTCCAAATGTCATTCCACAGTTCCTGCTGAAGCTCCTCAGGACGCCCATGCAGGTGTTCCACCTGAGCGGGAGAACAAGTCTGAACCAGAGGAGCAAGAGACTCACGTGCAGCCAGACATCTCTGCACCTCGTCCTGTCCGACGGAGGAAGAAGCGCGCGCACAATTAAACCCTGCTGCACCGCAATCAGTTTGATTGCTGACACCAAGTCGGCTAAAAGCCTCATTTCAGTGCTCCTGCAGGTGTTACACCTGCTGCATGTGCCTGATGTTTGGGGAAATGCGCGAAACGAGAGCCGCATGAAGCCACACATCTGGCTCTGTCCTCCTCCTCCTCTCTGCGCCACTCCATGGCACAGAGCCCAACTACGCATGCAGTCACAAAGTTCTTCTGAAAAACTGAAGCGATCTGAATTTGGTTGGATGAATATGGGTGTGTGTGGAGACAATTCACCTCGTTCACAACGTGACAGAACTGTTGTGTGTTGGGGGGTGTGGCTGGATATTTTGGTGTTCTTTTCTTTTCTTTGCTCTTCAGGTGGCATGGAAACTGATTTGTCTGTGGAGAAGGTGCTGGCTGAAGAGTCCTCACCCTCATCAACATCATGTGTAGCACCTGTGACTGGTGCTCACATGCAACCTTAAAGACTTTCAGCTGAAGCAGATAATTGGATGGCGTTCTGCATTTAAGTCATGTGCGATTCAAGCAGACCTGCCGGGAACTCGACCTTGTGATGTTCGTTTGTGAGACGCTGAGGACCGCGCCTGGGTTTGACACATCGAGCCCGTGAAGCAAGGAAGGGTGAGGACACATGCTGTCAGCACACATTAAAGGTAATTAAGTGTTTGATTAATTGTTGATAGTAACTTGGTGTTTTGTTACACAGTATACTTGAATTGTGATGAGAATTGTGCAGCTTGCTTCTCACTGCTGTGGCGTGCGGATAAGTGATCCTCCACCTGTTGTGAGAAGCTGCTCATTTGCATAAAGTTAAAAAAGATACAGACCTGAATGTGTTGCTGATAGCGTGTGTCTTTTGAAAGATATTGTTGTAACTCCTGACTTACCTCACCTCTTCTTTGCTTCACAGAGAGTCAGTTTGTCGTGTCCACCTGGGGGGTGTTTGGCGGTGGTAGTGAGTCCAGAAGCGCCGGGCTTTGATCCTTGTGGGCGCTGGAGAGCGTGCCAACAGTCACTCCACCAGAAGGACGCTATTTTTGTTTTTACACTTTTTATGCACAGCGGGTGTAATAAATATATTGTTTTTGGAACCGCTTTTCTGGTTATTTGTAGCGCTGGGTTCTGTCAGACGCAGGTCCGCTCCTAAACCCGCATCGACACATAACAATAACTTAACGATGCGCTGTCACGCGCAATAGCGCACAACAACGCGGAACACTATTCTTACCGTGCGTAATGGTTCCTGATAATTCTCCAGCAACACGTGCCATTAATCGTAACGTGTGGTAACAGGTTGCAGCAGTTCCTGAGAAGACCTGACGCCTCTGTCCCGAATCATCACATTCGTGATCAGCGGCCAAGAATGTGTACTTCGTGGCATTCGTGACTTGTCGTCGTTATGTGTAAACGTAGCATAACAATGCACTTTGAAATCGTTCGGATTGGACAAACTATGGTGGAGTTACGGTAAAAAAAAGTATGCATATGGAAAATATGGCGTGGGCGCCATCGCCTTAGATAAAGGGTTAAGGTGTTGGGCTTGAGTCCAGAAGATCATGGATTCAAATCCCCACCTGACTGGAAAATCACTAAGGGCCCTTGGGCAAGGCCTTTAATCCCCTATTGCTTCCGGTGTGTAGTGAGCGCCTTGTATGGCAGCACCCTGACATCGGGGTGAATGTGAGGCATAATTGTAAAGCGCTTTGAGCGTCTGATACAGATGGAAAAGCGCTATATAAATGCAGTCCATTTACCATTCATTTCTCTCTAGCTTTTACACAACATATGAGAAACGTCAGATTTACACAGAAACGCAGCGGTTTCAGAGCAGATACCACCATGTTGAATTAGCAGCCAGAAAGAGACCAGCCAGTGATGTCACATTGTCTCTCTGCTCTGATTGTCTGTCACCCCCCCCCCAAAAAAAAAGATTTGCATGATTCATAGCATAAAAACAAGAAACAGAATGTGACCTTTGGACCTCTTAGTCAAGGATGGCAAACTTTGAAATTATCCAAAGTCTGTGCACCAAGAATGTTCTCTGTGAATTTGAAGACCCTGTCAGTAAAAGGAATGTACTTATGCTGAGCAAAGAGAGATGGATGGACGGACAGACAGACAGACAGACAGACAGACAGACAGACAGACAGACAGACAGACAGACAGACGCAAAGCCTTTACAATACCTGATGGCCAAATTTTGGGTAAAAATATTTGATTGGTTTTTATTGGTTTTTCCACTTTTCCATCACAGACGCTAACTGGCCCGCCAGTATTTCCTCAACAAAGTGCAAAATTATTACCGCCACTGATTCAGTCAGTCAAACACACATTATAGCTGGCCTCTGTATCACGTGAAGAGAAGTCCCAACAGGCCAGACATATTTTGCTAATAATATAGATGAAAATAGAGCCGAATGTCCATTAATCTGGTTGTCAATAGCTTACTGGCAGATCACCTGATTTTTTTTTTTCTTTCAAAGACCATCAACACTGCACAATGGAGTCATGCATATCCTCATGAGTAGCTCAAAGGTCCTTAGAGGTGTGTGTGTGTGCGCAATTCTATAGAAAAGGTTAATGGTGGGGCAGGACGGTGGCTTAGTGGTTAGCACTGTTGCCTCGCAGTGAGAAGGTCATGGGTTCGATTCCCACCTGTGGCCTTTCTGTGTGGAGTTTGCATTTTCTCCCCGTGTTTGCGTGGGTTTTCTTCGGGTGCTCCAGCTTCCTCCCACATACAAAGACACGCAGGTTAGGTGGATTGGAAACTTTAAATGTGACTGAGATTGGGTGTGTTTGTGACTGTTTGTCTATGTGTGGCCCTGCGACAGACTGGCAGCCTGTCCAGGGTGTACCCCGCCTCACGCTCCATGACTGCTGGGATCGGCTCCAGCCCCCCGCGACCCTCAATTGGACTTAGCGGTTGAAGATGAGTGTGTGAGATTAATGGCGAACTCCTTGAAAGCATGGGGAAAAATAGCTAGTTTCTTCTAAAACAAAAAGTAAGAGAGAGTGTTTACAGATCAGTGTTGCCATACTGGGAGGTTTCCCACCAAATTAGCCGGTTTTTAATTTTATTTACACAGTGTTGTCAGACTAGGCAGTGTTGCCAGATACGCTGTTTTTTTATTTGCTTTGGGATGGTTTGGTATCCATTTATTGAGTTTATAACAATACATTTTAATGCCAACTTGAAACAAAACCAAGGTGTATTCAGCAGGCTATGTGACATCATGAAATAGCTTTGTGAGCATCAGATGCGACTGGCTGCTGCATTTTACTGTAGGATTTTTATGTATGCTTTGGCTGCACTGCCTATATGGTTGGGAAGTCAAAGGGTATATGTGTGTATGTGTATGAAGACTAAAAACAAATTTTTGTGTTAAAATTAATGTTATTAATTTGTTGCCATGACATTTGGAAATAAGCCATCCAACAGTTAGAAGTGCACATGCATGGGAGAGCCTACAGCACTTCCAGGTCAACGGTCACGGGACCCAAACACCTGTTTGCTGCAGGCTTAAACAATACAGCTGGAGTTTTCATGTTTGCTTTCTTCTTCACTGCTCAATCTCGTGTGGCTGAGCGCTACTTGTCCCTCCAAGAAGCTGATGCTGACCACACGGGACCGCATTAACTAGTTAGCATGCCAGAGTCTCATTTGTTATCAGAATAAACCAGACAATTCGCTCCACTAATAAACAACAGTGAGAATAAATACAGACAGGAGCCGGTGGGAGCAAAAGAGCAATCAATGTGTTCATGCTTTCCGTGTCCGGGCCGGGTGAGGTTTCCCATGCTGAGTCAAATTAATCCACAGGCTCCTGGCAATACCCTTCTGTCTCCACCCGTCTTCCCAGGACATCGAACGCTGCCTGGCGGGTCATGGGAATAACACAGCCGGATCGCTAGTTGTCATCGTTTATGGTTGGAACGACAATGGTGTCTGATCGTCTTCGAACCTCCGACTTTCGTTCCTGATTAATGAAAATATTCTTGGTCCAACAATTTCACCCCAAGCCCCCAGGGTTAAGTATGGCCCCAGTTAAGGAAGAAAACACAGAAAATAGAACCACAGTCCTATTCCATTATTCCGAGTTGGGATATCCAGGTGTCCTGCTTTAAACACTGTAATTTTCAAAGTAAATGCTTCAGACCGCATTATAACGGATACAATCCACTGACTCCTTGAGGAAATGATTTAATGCAGATTATATTTTCTTGGGAGGTTCATAATCGCTCCGTTATTACATTTGATTCTTTGTTATAGATATTGAGAGTTGTCACTGTATATTCATTTGTTCTGTTTTGCTCCAATAAACTCCTAAAAAAAAAAAACCCTGCTTCGGACCCCGCGGGACACTCGGTTAAGAGCACCAAGATCCAACGACAAGCTTTTTAACTGCAGCAACTTTAAGAGAGACTACTGGAGGTGGAATTACCGCGGCTGATGGCAACAGATGGACACAAAATACTCATAAATAGAGAGAAATTACTTGAATTTAAATAGTGGCGCTCACACGCGTCAGCTGTGTTTGGGTCAGATGACCTCTCACCTCTCCCACAATGCAGTGTTTCATCTGAGAGTGTGAGATGGCTTATTGTCCCATTACAGTTACACATAATGGGGACTAGGGGTGGGCGGTATAAACGGTATAAGCGGTATGCGATAAAAATTTGGCCCACGATAGAGATTTTCTTTATACCGTCATCCCGCGATAGGTCGCGACGTCATCAAAGTACAACACGCTTTGCCTACTGGGACCTGCTACAACGAGGAAGCCACAGCGGTGGTGAACAATGGCTGCGAGCAGTGAGCGTGTGGAGGAGACGGAAGACGAAGAGCTTGTCAAAAAGACCAGTGCAACGTCTATAATATGGTCATGGTTTGGATTTAAAGTGTCGGATAGTGAACAAAACAACATAATCTGCAAAATATACATATACTTTACGGCGATGGCGCCCACGCCATATTTTCCATATGAGTATTTTTTTTACCGTAACTCCGCCATAGTTTGTCCAATCCGAATGATTCAAAGTGCATTGTTAAGCTAACACCAAGGGCTTTCCAATGATATATGGTGTATTATGGTAAACATAAGCCTGTGATGTCATCACGCAGAGGAAAAACACTGAAGTTTCACACTAGTGCGCCGCTGATTCTCATTACCATAAGTTCTCATGTAAGCCCTCAATCTGAAAAATTTCAACACTGACAGCGAGCCAAGAACCCGTGCTTTCCAACAGTATGCTATATGTTGCATATATTACGGTAAAGTGCGTTCAGTGACTTTTGAAACCAGGGAACGTATGAAAAAAAGCGCAAAAGTGACAGAAAAGTACAGAGACAGACAGCAAACATAAATGTAGTAATTTTTGAGGAAAAGGCAGGGTGTTTGTAAAATTGGCCTCTGTCTTCAGCCAGACAGAAACTGTTAACAGTACCACACTGACAATGGACTGATGTAGTTTAGATCTAATTTTGATTCTTGGTTATATATTTGTATACAGTTTGACACTTTATTGTTTTATTCATATTGTATAATTTTGCACAAAATGAGTGATCAAATGAGTGATTTTATTGCACATTTTAATAATACAGATAATAATTGATATATATAGTTTTGCACTTTGTTGTTATTCATATTGTTTGGTTCTGCACTTTAAAATTGGTTACTTTTTGCATATTTTCGCCTTGTAAAATGTTTACTTTTGCACTGTTTCTGCACTGTTTCGGAGTTCTAGACACACAAAATTAATTATTTTGATTGTAAACACATACAGCTTCCTGTTAAAAATGTGAAATCCAAACTTCCTTTACATAATCATTTTTCACTAAAAAACTGAAAAAAAAACCAAGTTCGTTTTTGTGTTTTTTCTCATTTTAAATGCAAAAACTTACAAATAATGTGTATAAATAGTTAAGCGTAATATCATGAGGAAAAATGTCTGTAGGTTAGATTTAACATAATAGGTGTTCAATGCATTAGGTTATAAGTCAACTATAAAGTGCCCAACTATTTTTCTGACAATATATGTTTCATCTAGGATTAGAGCCTGGTGTACAGAATTAGTGTATAATTGAAACAGTTTTGTTAATGTAGCTGGACTAATTTTTTCTTTTTTAACAATTTTGTTTACAGAGGCGAGCGTGAAAGAGCCCCGGATAGACCGTGCAGTAGGCTTGTGTAAGAAAATTGTGAGTGCATTTTCTTACACTAATAAACGAAGGAAGGCAATGACCAAAATCCAGAATGAGCTACACCTGCCTCTTCACCGCCTCATTACAGAGACGCCGGCAAGATGGGGATCACGGCAACAAATGATTGAGCGAGTACTAGAGCAGGAGAAAGCTATTTCACAAGTCCTGAAAGCTGACATAAAAGTCAGACACCTGGTGCCTACCTGGCAAGACATTGATGTCCTTGAGTGGGTGAACAAGGCCCTTGCTCCACTGATTGAGTTCACGGATGCACTCTCTGGTGAAGACTACGTTAGTGTGTCCTATCTAAAGCCTGTACTCAATCTCTTGAACAACAGGGTCCTGTCTTCAGCTGAGGACGCCACAGAACTGACCAAGCAGATGAAGAGGTCCATTCTCCAATACATAAATGAAAAGTACTCTGACCCTGCCACCGACGACCTGCTGGATATGGCCTCCCTCGTTGATCCACGGTTTAAGCTATCGTACGTAGCCGACGACCGTAAAGAATATTTGAAGACTAAAGCGGCGGCAGGAATTCAAGCCCTACTGGAAAAGCAGACACAAACAGCTTCCTCCTCAGATTTACCACCATCTGCCAGCGCAGGAGCAGCTGAAGAAGTTAGAGAGCCCAAGAAGGTTAAACGCAGTTTTGGCAGCTTTTTCAAAAAGGCACCAGTCGCAGCTGCTCTCCCAGACAGAGATGCCATTGAAGTAGAGCTACAAAGTTACCTGCAGGCACTGGATATAGATGGAGAGGCTGACCCATTAGACTGGTGGAAGCTGCATGAGGCTAATTTTTCAAGAGTAGCAAGCCTGGCTCGGAAATGCTTGTGCATTCCAGCTACCAGTGCCCCGTCAGAAAGGGCATTTAGCACTGGTGGGAATATTGTTACATGCCACCGTTCTGCACTAAAGCCAGAGAATGTAGACAGACTTGTGTTCTTGTCAAAAGATCTGCCAAAAACTGTAACCACTAATTCTCAGAGTTTGCCTTTGTGATATTTTTGCATACACGTTTAGTCTACCTCTAAAATACCTAAAGCTTTTTGTTTTGCACTCCATTTGAAGTAATTTTGTGGTTAAATACATTGTTACCTGTTTACTTTAAGTTTTTTATTATTTAAATTTAAACTATGTATATGCCTTATTTGGTTGTTTACATAAGGAAAGTGAAGGGGAAAAGTTATATTTTGCACTAAAGTGATGTTTTATCGTAAAATGTACATTGCCTTAAGTTACAAAGTTTCTGCAAAGTTTTCATATTTTGTGTTATATAAGTGAGGGGAGAAAGTAATATTTTGCACTAAAGTGATGTTTTATTTTTAAATTTACATTGCCATAAGTTACAAAGTTTTTGCAAAGTTTTCATATTTTGTGTTATTTATATAACACAAAAGTAAATAAGAGGGGTTTTTTTTGTTGTTTTTTTTTAAACAAAATTTTCAAATATGTTCTTGTAGTTTTGCACAATAAATTTTGAAGAAGCATTTCTTGACTTGGGTTTAATAATATAGAAAACCACTTCCTACCAGAATGCGTTTATAGTGTACCTATTCCAAAATGGTTGAAATTCACACCTAATTATACCGCAATATATACCGTCTACCGTCTATGGTTCAAATTATATCGCAATATACATTTTAGGCCATATCGCCCACCCCTCATGGGGACAATGTCTCATTGGCTTCTTTTCCCTTCCAGATCACTATAGGGCCAAACTTACTGAAAACACAAAATTGTCCCATAATGATACAGTGGAATTTAATTGTTATTAGACACCTCGACAGCAACAACAGTTTCATATTACCAGGCCAATTTTTTTCTTCCTCTAAGCAGCTAAAGCAAATATACACAACAGATAGACGTAGCATGAGCTGGTCAAAGTCAAATTACCACTTGAGAAACTCTTGCTGTGTACATAAAATTTTAGCCATTGCTTTCAAAAAGTGTCACTGTACCAATTTAACTGTAGCTATGACAGAATGTTGACCGATAAACATTTATTTGCTTTCACTGCCTTGCACGTGGTTTGAAATATTTCAAGAGGACTGATTAGCTTGGAATTTTGTCATTTCTCAACACTAGCAAGTCTCATCAATAGACTAAGAGTCCAAAAATATACTGTTGGGTGTCGTAATGCCATTTTCACCAAGTCAAGTAACCACAAATAAACTTGTGTTGTTGACAACTATCGTTAGCACGTTGACTAACCACTTTGTGGTTCTGTTTGCCAGTGCTGGGTGTTTGAGTGTAAAACCAGCACCTTTCTTTAACCAAACAGAAATTAAACTACATAACTTTAGTCGGGGTAACATTTTCCAGATGCAGATTTTCCAGACTGTTTGTGTCACCTGTCTAACGTTTGGGAATGTCAAAACACAGTCGAGGTAGCTTTGGGTGTGTACAGCTACTGACAGCTAGCCATATAGCTAACGTTGGCTCCCTAACTCAGCATTAGCTTGCCTTTAACCTAATTAGCCAGTGGGACCAAACGGACGTCGTGAACATTTAACATAATATATACTGGCTAACGTACGGATGTGATACAATGACTGACACGGATACGCTAGCACCACAACGTCAACTTTCAGTATACTAGCTAGCTCGGCCCTAGCATTATCAGTTAGCTGGTTATCCATAGAAAAGATACGAGGCTAGCTAATGCTGTTGCTTTGCCAGCATCGGAAGGAGCCTTCAACAGCTATTTGCTAGCCAGTTCTAATTATTTACTCACCAACTCAAGAGTAGAAACTACCAGTGTGAACGGTGTATCCAAAACAACATTTGTGGCACTTCAGTGTGTGGAACAGTACCTAACTAGCTTCTGCTACGTTAGGTGTCATAAAGCTTTGTAATATCCTTCTCCCACTTGTTTCAACTTCCCTTTTCACAGGGTGTACAAAGGATGATGACAGATCGGGTGGCAACCCACCTACGAGTCGGTGAAACGGACTAATAATTGATGTGTTGTTTGTTTTTAAATTACTATTTATTCCTACGAGTAGCAACAACAAAAATAATAACACCATAAGACTTTCACCATACTACTTAATATTCGGTCATACGAAATGTTTTAAATGTTTTATTTAAAAAAAAACCCTAAAAAATAAAGATTGACCGAACGAGAAAAAGCATCTGGAATACGTGAAAAACTGACAAAAAAAAAAAAAACACAAAACAACAACAACAACAAAAGACAATATTTAACGACACACATACACATATAAAAACAATAATAATAATAACAATAACAATAATAATCATATATATATATATATATATATATATATATATATATATATATATATATATATATAAAAGCAGAAGCGGAAGAATTTACCTGGTGTAACGTTGCTAGGCAACGGTAAACCACACAGGTGAAGTACAATTTCTGACCAAGTTTCTTGAAGAAAAAAAAGAAAGAAAACAAGCGAACTTGACGACTAAAAACTGACTTTGGCAAACGAAAAGACCTCACTGAAAAACACTGACAGTCAACATTCAAATGGTAAGTTGGAATGAGAGTTATTGCACGGTCGCCATGTGAATATAGCCACTATGCTAAAATAGGCAATTAGCTTGCATGAGTTCTGTTGCTACATGTATATTTAATGCTATCAATCAAATAGTTTTCTCCGGGGTAATGCTCTTTTTGAGCTGTGACTATATTGTGTTTTTACTCTAGGCAGGGAAAACGATAGCCATGGGAGAAAGTGCTAAGAGCTGCTCAAGGGTACAGTATATTAACGTTATGTGTGCGTGCGTGCGTGTGTCATTTACACAGTGAGATGTAGAAAGAAATGAAACCAAGCTGAATAAATTAATATCCAGTTGTGCTCAAAAGTTTACATACCCTGGTAGAATTTTGATTTCTTTGGCAATTTTACAAAGAATGATAACACAAAAAAATTTTTCTTAGTGGTTGGGTGAAGCCATTTATTGTCAAATAAATGTGTTTACCCTTTCTAAGTCATAATGACAACAGAAACTACCCAAATGAGTCCTTAATTTTCGAGCCCATAAGTAATTAGACAAACTAACGTATTATAAATATGAGGATTATTGTTATACTTGGATGAAAGTCCAATGCAGTCAATGACTGCTTGAATTCTTGAACGCCACCATATGCTGAATTTCCTACCTTGGCATGGTTTGACAGACCTTTACTGCAGTCTTACATAGCTGTTGCTTTTTGTGAATCTTTCTGTTTGAATTTTTGTGTTCTGTACGTTAAAACACACTGTTGTGTTTCATTGGCAGTATGTTCTCGGCCGTTATCTGTGTGCACTGTAAAGCTCTATCCTATAGGTTTTGCAACATTTTACTGAATCTGAGTAAAAAGCAATCACCCTGTACATTACAGAATTTGTTGATGCCAGTCTGCGCTGTGTTAGGCTGATCAGATCTCAGAAGCTAAGCAGTGTGGGGCCAGGTTAGTACTTGGATGGGAGACGTCTTCGTAACACCAGGGGCTGTGTGTGTTTCTCCAGGCAAACCTGGAGTTGCATCAGGAAGGGCATCCGGTGAAAAACTTGTGGCAAATACCATGGATCTGGCTCTATCTGCTGTGGTGACCCTGAATGAATGGGAGCAGCTGAAAGGACAACAACAACATTACAGAATTTGTTATGCTACTTACAGTAGTGTTCAGAATAATAGTAGTGCTATGTGACTAAAAAGATTAATCCAGGTTTTGAGTATATTCCTTATTGTTACATGGGGAACAAGGTACCAGTAGATTGAGTAGATTCTCACAAATCCAACAAGACCAAGCATTCATGATATGCACACTGTTAAGGCTATGAAAATGGGCTATTAGTAAAAAAAAGAAGAAAAGGGGGTGTTCACAATAATAGTAGCATCTGCTGTTGACGCTACAAACTCAAAACTATTATGTTCAAACTGCTTTTTTAGCAATCCTGTGAATCACTAAACTAGTATTTAGTTGTATAACCACAGTTTTTCATGATTTCTTCACATCTACAAGGCATTAATTTTGTTGGTTTGGAACCAAGATTTTGCTCATTTACTAGTGTGCTTGGGGTCATTGTCTTGTTGAAACACCCATTTCAAGGGCATGTCCTCTTCAGCATAAGGCAACATGACCTCTTCAAGTATTTTGACATATCCAAACTGATCCATGATACCTGGTATGCGATATATAGGCCCAACACCATAGTAGGAGAAACATGCCCATATCATGATGCTTGCACCACCATGCTTCACTGTCTTCACTGTGAACTGTGGCTTGAATTCAGAGTTTGGGGGTCGTCTCACAAACTGTCTGCGGCCCTTGCACCCAAAAAGAACAATTTTACTCTCATCAGTCCACAAAATATTCCTCCATTTCTCTTTATGCCAGTTGATGTGTTCTTTGGCAAATTGTAACCTCTTCTCCACGTCTTTTATTTAACAGAGGGACTTTGCGGGGGATTCTTGCAAATAAATTAGCTTCGCACAGGCGTCTTATAACTGTCACAGCACTTACAGGTAACTCCAGACTGTCTTTGATCATCCTGGAGCTGATCAGTGGGTAAGACTTTGCCATTCTGGTTATTCTATCCATTTTGATGGTTGTTTTCTGTTTTCTTCCACGCGTCTCTGTTTTTTTTTTTTTTTGGCCATTTTAAAGCATTGGAGATTATTGTAGATGAACAGCCTATAATTTTTTGCACCTGCGTATAAGTTTTCCCCTCTCCAATCAACTTTTTAATCAAACTACGCTGTTCTTCTGAGCAATGTCTTGAACGTCCCATTTTCCTCAGGCTTTCAAAGAGAAAAGCATGTTCAACAGGTGCTGGCTTCATCCTTAAATAGGGGACACCTGATTCACACCTGTTTGTTCCACAAAACTGACAAACTCACTGACTGAATGCCACACTGCTATTATTGTGAACACCCCCTTTTCTACTTTTTTTTTTTACTAATAGCCCAATTTCATAGCCTTAAGAGTGTGCATATCATGAATGCTTGGTCTTGTTGGATTTGTGAGAATCTACCGAATCTACTGGTACCTTGTTTCCCATGTAACAATAAGAAATATACTCAAAACCTGGATTAATCTTTTTAGTCACATAGCACTACTATTATTCTGAACACTACTGTACATTAGCTTTCATATCATCAACAAACACTATGAACCCAGTTTATTCATAGCCATACATGGCTATGCTGTAACACTGTCTTCATCATGTTTGACAGATGATATGGTATACTTTGAATCATAAACCATCCCCTTCCTTTGCCATACTGTTTTCTTTTCTGTTATTCTGGTACAAGGTAATGTGGGTTTCATAAATCTAAAGAATATTGCTCCTGAACTGGGCAACCTTTTTTTTTTTTAGATGTTTTCTGGCAATGTTTATTCTGGCTTTCCTGTTCTTGAGCATTACTAGTGGTTTGCACCTTGTCATAGTAAACCATCTGTATTTACATTTGTGAAGGTGCCTCTTGCAAGCTTTGACAACACTGCACCTACCTCCCCCAGAGTGTTTGTGACTTGCCAAGATGTTAATAATTCTTCAAGGAAAACAGTTTGCATTCAGTCTGGTTGTGGAACTCTTCTGCAGGAAGCAGCAGCAAAGTTTATCATCAGCTTTAAAAATAATGCAGCATCTGGTTGTTGCATCTCTTCAACAGGTGATTCCACCAGTAATGCACAATAAAGTGCAACATTTGTGTGCTACAATTATTTAAAAAATGTGAGTTAAAATGAAAGTTTGCCATGTGAGTAAAAATTTGAAACACAGTTACAGACCATGTGTCCACGCCACTGTGTTGAAAGTGATCAGAATTGATCAGTCTGATGGGGTGGCAATAGCTCAGTTTGTAGAGCGAGCCTTCTTGTGACCGAAGGGTCGGCGGGTGAGTCCATCTCCCAACCAGTCAAAAAGTTGCATATTGCCGTTGTGTCCTTGGGCAAGACACTTAACCCACCTTGTCTGTGTATGAATGAGATGGTGGTTGGAGGGACCACAGGCGCAGAATGGCAGCCAAGCTTCCAACAGTTTGCCCCAGGGCAGCTGTGGCTACACTAGTTGCTTACCACCACTAATGTGTGTGAATGTGCAAGTGAATGAATGATGCAGTTTGTAAAGCACTTCGGGTGTCTTGAAAAGGGCTCTATAAAACCAAGTCATTATTATTAGTCTTGAGTGTCGATGCTGTCCAAGTCATTATTAGTCTTGGGTATTGATGCTGTCCAAGTCATTAGTCTTGGTGTTGGGAAAGTGTAGTTACACGGACCCACAACAGTTGGGCGTAAATGAACGGACAATGGATAAGCCAAAATATAACAATTTAATGTTATGAATTGTGCACAATGGAATACAGACAAATGCAGTTTGATAATGACAGTCAATTATACGAAAAGTGACGTGTGGGCAGGCTCGAGGATAGAAGACGTCTGTCCAGAGAAGAGCCGGGTCCCCACACAACTTCCACCGCCAACGGATCTGAAGAACACCGGAGCCGCCAAGTCCTGTGTCCCCAGGTGGCCACCATCTCCAGCTGTCAGACCTGGTACTGCTGGCAGGAAGCAGAGACAGTTAATGGTGGGTGTGTGGATACACACCCAGTAAATCCTCAGACACTGATACAGTTCCTCTGGGAGGGAGCACCTCCACCTCCAAAGTAGGAACACACTAGCAGCTCCTGTTACCACTTATCTGGATGGAGTGAGAGGCGAAGACGTCGTTTCTCTCACTAAACGCCAACCCAGCAGAGAGTGCACCACAGGAAAAATGGCTGCAAAAACAGATCAGACGTAAGTCACAGTTTGGATACAGCAGAGAATATTACCTAAGCGGTAGATGATATCTTGGCAGTGAGGTGGAGTTGCTGCCCGGCTTTTAAGGTGATGGTGATGATGAGTGACAGCTGGTGCTTGTTGATGAGTGACAGCCGTCACTCCGGGTTGCTCCGGCGCCCTCTCGTGCCTGAATCCTGCACTTCAGGCAGGGCGCCCTCTGGTGGTGGGCCAGCAGTACCTCCTCTTCAGCGGCCCACACAACAGGACCCCCCCCCCTCAACGGGCGCCTCCTGGCGCCCGACCAGGCTTGTCAGGGTGACGGTTGTAGAAGTCGGCCAGGAGGGCCGGGTCCAGGATGAAGCTCCTCTTCACCCAGGAGCGTTCCTCAGGTCCATACCCCTCCCAGTCCACCAAGTACTGGAACCCCCGGCCCTTCCGACGGATGTCCAGGAGCTCTCCGTCGATGATCCGGGCAGGAGGCGGCGCCGGTCCGGGGGTGCAGAGTGGTGAAGTGTGGTAGGGCTTAATCCGTGACACGTGAAAGACAGGAACGATCCGCAGTGAAGCTGGTAGCTTCAGCTTCACTGCGGCCGGACTGAGGACTTTGAGGATGGGGAACGGTCCAATAAATCTGTCCTTAAGTTTTTGGGATTCCACTTGCAGTGGGATGTCTTTGGTGGATAGCCAAACCTCCTGCCCAGGTATACAGGGGCCGGGGAACGCCGGCGGTCTGCATGGGCCTTGGCCCTCATCCGGGCTTTCAGCAGGGCAGAGCGGGCAGTACGCCACACCCGACAGCACCTCCTGAGGTTGGCCTGGACCGAGGGCACCCCGACCTCTCCCTCCACGAGCGGAAACAATGGGGGCTGGTACCCCAAACATACCTCAAATGGGGAGAGGCCGGTGGCAGATGAAACTTGGCTATTGTGAGCGTACTCGATCCAGGCCAGATGGTTGCTCCAGGAGGTCGGGTGCGCGTAGGTCACGCAGCAGAGAGCCTGCTCCAAATCCTGGTTGGTCCGCTCTGCCTGTCCGTTCGTCTGGGGATGGTACCCAGACGAGAGGCTTACGGTGGCCCCCAATTCCCTACAGAAACTCCTCCAGACTTGCGAGGAGAACTGGGGACCACGGTCGGTGACAGCGTCAGATGGAATCCCATGCAGACGTACGACATGGTGGACCAGGAGGTCTGCTGTCTCCTGGGCCATCGGGAGCTTCGGGAGGGCCACGAAGTGAGCCGCCTTGGAGAACCGGTCCACTATCGTGAAGATGGTGGTCATGCCCTGGGACGGCAGGAGGCCCATGACGAAGTCCAGGCCGATGTGGGACCAGGGGCGGGGAGGCACAGGTAATGGCTGGAGGAGTCCCTGTGCCCGTTGGTGGTCACCTTTTCCCCTGGCGCAGGTGGTGCAGGCCTGTACGTACTCCCGGACGTCGGCTTCCATAGACGCCCACCAGAAGCACTGCCGGACCACTGCCACGGTCCTTCGCACCCCTGGGTGACAGGAGAGCTTGGAACCGTGACAGAAGTCCAAGACTGCAGCTCTGGCTTCTGGTGGAATGTACAACTTGTCCTTCGGGTCAGTTCCCGGGTCCAGGTTCCCTGCCAGGGCCTCCCGGACGGTCTTCTCCACGTCCCAGGTGAGGATGGCCACGACAGTGGACTCGGGGATGATTGTTTCCGTGGGATCTGACAGCTCTGCCTCAGCTTTGACTTCCTCTTCATGAACCTGGGACAAGGCATCAGATCTTTGGTTCTTGGTCCCGGGGCGGTAGGTGATTTGGAAGTCAAAACGCCCAAAGAACAGTGACCAGCGGGCTTGCCTGGGGTTCAGACGCTTGGCGGTCCGGATGTACTCCAGGTTCCGATGGTCTGCGAAAACCGTGAATGGAACCGCAGCTCCCTCCAACAGGTGTCTCCACTCCTCAAGAGCCTCTTTCACCGCAAGGAGTTCTCGACTGCCCACGTCATAGTTTCGCTCAGCTGGGGTCAACCTGCGGGAAAAATAGGCACAGGGGTGGAGGACCTTATCGGACTCCCTGCTCTGGGACAGCACTGCTCCTATCCCTGAGTCAGAGGCATCCACTTCAACAACAAACTGGCGTTTAGGATCGGGCTGCATCAGGACTGGCGCAGTCGAGAACCGGCGTTTCAGATGTAGGTCTCCATTGATTCGCGCTCTGGTCGTGAGAGGTTGTACAGCCTGCTGGACGGGTACTCAACGCCCGGGATAAAATCAATGGCGCAATCGTATGGCCGGTGCGGGGGGAGAGTGAGTGCCAGATCTTTGCTGAAGATGTCAGCAAGATCGTGGTACTCCTCAGGCACCGCCGTCAGATTGGGGGGAACTTTGACCTCCTCATTAGCTGTCACACCGGGTGGAACCGAGGATCCTAAACATTCCCAGTGGCAGGTTTCGCTCCACTGCGTCACACCCCCAGACGGCCAATCTATCCGGGGATTGTGCTTTACCATCCATGGAAATCCCAAAATCACTCGGGAGGTAGAAGGTGTTACATAAAACATAATCTCCTCCCTGTGATTCCCAGACACAACCAATGTTACAGGCTGTGTCTGGTGTGTGATTAATGGGAGAAGGGTGCCATCTAGTGCCCGTACCTTCAATGGTGAAGGTCCAGCAGATTCCCTTCCGACCCCGTGTCCACCAGTGCTGGGGCGTGAAGGGTTAGATCCCCACTCAGGATCGTAACTGGGAGTCGTGCAGATTTACGTGCGCACCCCTCGTGCGTGTTATGACCCACCCTTAGCCCAGTCTCTAAGGGCGAGTGTTGTCGTTTTGGCCGTTTGGGGCAGTTTTTCTGTATATGCTCTTTTGAGCTGCAGAGAAAACACTCCACGCGGGCCAGCCTCCTCAATCTGTCATCTGATCTGATTTTGGCACTGCTCGTTTCCTGAACAACGTCAGCAAGGGGAGCTGTTGCCACAGGGAGCCCTCTGGCTATGTAGCGTGGGGAAGACGGCTCCCTTTCGGACCCGGAAGGAAGAGGGACGGCTCGTGCCTGACCAGGCCCTTCACCCCGCTCCCGTCGACGTTCTGCTAATCAGTTGTCTAACCGTACTACCAGGTCGATAAGCCCGTCTAAATCCCGCGGCTCGTCCTTAGCCACCAGGTGCTCCTTAAGGACCAGAGACAGTCCGTTTACAAAGGCGGCGCGGAGTGCAACAGTATTCCAGCCGGCCCTCGCTGCCGCGATGCGGAAGGCGACTGCATACTCGGCTGCACTCCGACGCCCCTGTCTCATAGACAGCAGCACACTCGAAGCCGTCTCGCCTCTACGTGGGTGATCGAACACCAGTCTGAACTCCCTCACAAACTCAGTATATATCATTAGGAGCCGTGTATTCTGCTCCCAGAGCGCCGTAGCCCAGGCGCGTGCCTCACCTCGAAGCAGATTAATAACATAAGCCACCCGGCTGGAGTCTGACGCATACATAACGGGACGCTGTGCAAAGACGAGCGAACACTGCATCAGGAAGTCTGTGCACGTCTCTACACAACCTCCGTACGGCTCCGGAGGGCTTATGTATGCTTCAGGGGACGGTGGGGGGGTTCGTTGAACGACCACTGAAATATCTGTATTCGGCGCATGAACAGCAGGAGGAGGTACTGCAGCAGCGCCCTGCGTGCGCGCTTCCACCTGGGCGGTGAGAACCTCCATCCTCCGATTGAGAATAACATTCTGCTCGGTCACCAAGTCCAACCGAGCAGTGAAGGCGGTTAAGATTTGCTGCAGCTCACCTAATACGCCTCCTGCCGGCGCCTGTGCACCCTGCGTTTCGGGATCTATGACATTGGCCGAGATATCCTGTTGGGAAAGTGTAGTTACACGGACCCACAACAGGGGGGCGTAAATGAACAGACAATGGATAAGCCAAAATATAACAATTTAATGTTGTGAATTGTGCACAACGGAATACAGACAAATGCAGTTTGATAATGACAGTCAATTATACGAAAAGTGATGTGTGGGCAGGCTCGAGGATAGAAGACGTCTGTCCAGAGAAGAGCCGGGTCCCCACACGGCTTCCACCGCCAACGGATCTGAAGAACACCAGAGCCGCCAAGTCCTGGGTCCCCAGGTGGCCACCATCTCCAGCTGTCAGACCTGGTACTGCTGGCAGGAAGCAGAGACAGTTAATGGTGGGTGTGTGGATACACACCCAGTAAATCCTCAGACACTGATACAGTTCCTCTGGGAGAGAGTACCTCCACCTCCGAAGTAGGAACACACTAGCAGCTCCTGTTACCACTTATCTGGATGGATTGAGAGGCGAAGACGTCGCTTCTCTCACTAAATGCCAACCCAGCAGAGAGTGCACCACAGGAAAAATGGCTGCAAAACAGATCAGACGTAAGTCACAGTTTGGATACAGCAGAGAATATTACCTAAGCGGTAGATGATATATCGGCAGCGAGGTGGAGTTCCTGCCCGGCTTTTAAGGTGATGGTGATGATGAGTGACAGCTGGTGCTTGTTGATGAGTGACAGCTGTCACTCCCGGTTGCTCCGGCGCCCTCTCGTGCCTGAAGCCCGCACTTCAGGCAGGGCGCCCTCTGGTGGTGGGCCAGCAGTACCTCCTCTTCAGCGGCCCACACAATACTTGGGTATTGATGCTGTCCAAGTCATTATTATTATATCTGTCTATTATTAATCTATTATTAGTCTTGGGTGTTGATGCAGTCTAATCTCCATTTAATGCTACCATAATGTAGAATCAGTTCAGTAAGAAGCAACAAATTCTGCTTTGAGCCCAGTGATTAGTGGAAAGGATCACTATAAAACAACACAAATATTTTCTCAATGATCATTTTAGTCCTCCAACTCACATAGCTCAAATTTTTAGCAAGGATGAAACTTGTGTAACCATATATTATTGCCTTCACAGCCACTAATCCAGACTTTGAATTGGCATGCTTGACAACCTTTCACGCCAATTATTCATCTGTGGTCATCAGTGGCAGTGCCAAGGGGGGGATTGGGGCCTTAAGCCCCACCAATAATGAGCCAAGGCCCCCGTCGGCCCCCCCAATAATTCTGCCAATAATGTGAATAGCGACTGACATATTTGTGGACCTCAACTGCAGTTTTGCGCTGAGAATGTCTCAATATTGCGTAACTGAGCAAAGTGATAAATGTGCGTGTTTGGTGATCCACCAATGCTAATCACCCTTCACAAACAGAATTTTCAGTTTTGCAAATAAACATTTATTTGTAAAAACCCACACACAAGTTACAAATCAGAAATTTGTGTTTGTGGATCACATAGCACGTGTACAAATCAAAGTTGCCTTGTGGCAACTCTGTTGTGATTTGGTGGTTGGTTCTCACTGCGGTATTGTATCACTTCCTGTTCCGGAGCACAGCGGTGTTTTGCTGTATCTGTTAGCTGTTTAATCTGCGCAGTTAGATTGATCTAGTTATCTAGATAACGATTTGTTTCCCAGTGTAATCTTCACATGCCTTAACTAAAGCACTCCCTCTGCTGAATCACCTCTAAATTATTTACACATTATTCACTTTGCGTGTTTTTAGGAATCCGCTAGCTTAGCGCAGCTACTAGCTCTTAGCCGATTTAGCGTGGCGGCTACTCCTGTCTCTCCTGCACTTTTCTGCTCTGGGTGTGAAATGTTTAGTTATTCCTCGGCCTCCTTTAGCAGTAATGGTACTTGTAATAAGTGTAGCTTATTCGTAGCTTTGGAGGTCAGGCTGGGCAAATTGGAGACTCGGCTCCGCACCGTGGAAAATTCTACAGCTAGCCAGGCCCCTGTAGTCGGTGCGGACCAAGGTAGCTTAGCCGCCGTTAGTTCCCCTCTGGCAGATCCCGAGCAGCCGGGAAAGCAGGCCGACTGGGTGACTGTGAGGAGGAAGCGTAGTTCTAAACAGAAGCCCCGTGTACACCGCCAACCCGTTCACATTTCTAACCGTTTTTCCCCACTCGGCGACACACCCGCCGAGGATCAAACTCTGGTTATTGGCGACTCTGTTTTGAGAAATGTGAAGTTAGCGACACCAGCAACCATAGTCAATTGTCTTCCGGGGGCCAGAGCAGGCGACATTGAAGGAAATTTGAAACTGCTGGCTAAGGCTAAGCGTAAATTTGGTAAGATTGTAATTCACGTCAGCAGTAATGACACCCGGTTACGCCAATCGGAGGTCACTAAAATTAACATTGAATCGGTGTGTAACTTTGCAAAAACAATGTCGGACTCTGTAGTTTTCTCTGGGCCCCTCCCCAATCGGACCGGGAGTGACATGTTTAGCCGCATGTTCTCCTTGAATTGCTGGCTGTCTGAGTGGTGTCCAAAAAATGAGGTGGGCTTCATAGATAATTGGCAAAGCTTCTGGGGAAAACCTGGTCTTGTTAGGAGAGACGGCATCCATCCCACTTTGGATGGAGCAGCTCTCATTTCTAGAAATCTGGCCAATTTTCTTAAATCCTCCAAACCGTGACTATCCAGGTTTGGGACCAGGAAGCAAAGTTGTAGTCTTACACACCTCTCTGCAGCTTCTCTCCCCCTGCCATCCCCTCATTACCCCATCCCCATAGAGACGGTGCCTGCTCCCAGACCACCAATAACCAGTAAAAATCTATTTAAGCATAAAAATTCAAAAAGAAAAAATAATATAGCACCTTCAACTGCACCACAGACTAAAACAGTTAAATGTGGTCTATTAAACATTAGGTCTTTCTCTTCTAAGTCCCTGTTGGTAAATGATATAATAATTGATCAACATATTGATTTATTCTGCCTTACAGAAACCTGGTTACAGCAGGATGAATATGTTAGTTTAAATGAGTCAACACCCCCGAGTCACACTAACTGCCAGAATGCTCGTAGCACGGGCCGAGGTGGAGGATTAGCAGCAATCTTCCATTCCAGCTTATTAATTAATCAAAAACCCAGACAGAGCTTTAATTCATTTGAAAGCTTGACTCTTAGTCTTGTCCATCCAAATTGGAAGTCCCAAAAACCAGTTTTATTTGTTATTATCTATCGTCCACCTGGTCGCTACTGTGAGTTTCTCTGTGAATTTTCAGACCTTTTGTCTGACTTAGTGCTTAGCTCAGATAAGATAATTATAGTGGGCGATTTTAACATCCACACAGATGCTGAGAATGACAGCCTCAACACTGCATTTAATCTATTATTAGACTCTATTGGCTTTGCTCAAAATGTAAATGAGTCCACCTACCACTTTAATCATATCTTAGATCTTGTTCTGACTTATGGTATGGAAATAGAAGACTTAACAGTATTCCCTGAAAACTCCCTTCTGTCTGATCATTTCTTAATAACATTTACATTTACTCTGATGGACTACCCAGCAGTGGGGAATAAGTTTCATTACACTAGAAGTCTTTCAGAAAGCGCTGTAACTAGGTTTAAGGATATGATTCCTTCTTTATGTTCTCTAATGCCATATACCAACACAGTGCAGAGTAGCTACCTAAACTCTGTAAGTGAGATAGAGTATCTCGTCAATAGTTTTACATCCTCATTGAAGACAACTTTGGATGCTGTAGCTCCTCTAAAAAAGAGAGCTTTAAATCAGAAGTGCCTGACTCCGTGGTATAACTCACAAACTCGTAGCTTAAAGCAGATAACCCTTAAGTTGGAGAGGAAATGGCGTCTCACTAATTTAGAAGATCTTCACTTAGCCTGGAAAAAGAGTCTGTTGCTCTATAAAAAAGCCCTCCGTAAAGCTAGGACATCTTACTACTCATCACTAATTGACGAAAATAAGAACAACCCCAGGTTTCTTTTCAGCACTGTAGCCAGGCTGACAAAGAGTCAGAGCTCTATTGAGCCGAGTATTCCTTTAACTTTAACTAGTAATGACTTCATGACTTTCTTTGCTAATAAAATTTTAACTATTAGAGAAAAAATTACTCATAACCATCCCAAAGATGTATCGTTATCTTTGGCTGCTTTCAGTGATGCCGGTATTTGGTTAGACTCTTTCTCTCCGATTGTTCTGTCTGAGTTATTTTCATTAGTTACTTCATCCAAACCATCAACATGTCTATTAGACCCCATTCCTACCAGGCTGCTCAAGGAAGCCCTACCATTATTTAATGCTTCGATCTTAAATATGATCAATCTATCTTTATTAGTTGGCTATGTACCACAGGCTTTTAAGGTGGCAGTAATTAAACCATTACTTAAAAAGCCATCACTTGACCCAGCTATCTTAGCTAATTATAGGCCAATCTCCAACCTTCCTTTTCTCTAAAAAATTCTTGAAAGGGTAGTTGTAAAACAGCTAACTGATCATCTGCAGAGGAATGGTCTATTTGAAGAATTTCAGTCAGGTTTTAGAATTCATCATAGTACAGAAACAGCATTAGTGAAGGTTACAAATGATCTTCTTATGGCCTCAGACAGTGGACTCATCTCTGTGCTTGTTCTGTTAGACCTCAGTGCTGCTTTTGATACTGTTGACCATAAAATTTTATTACAGAGATTAGAGCATGCCATAGGTATTAAAGGCACTGCGCTGCGGTGGTTTGAATCATATTTGTCTAATAGATTACAATTTGTTCATGTAAATGGGGAATCTTCTTCACAGACTAAGGTTAATTATGGAGTTCCACAAGGTTCTGTGCTAGGACCAATTTTATTCACTTTATACATGCTTCCCTTAGGCAGTATTATTAGACGGTATTGCTTAAATTTTCATTGTTACGCAGATGATACCCAGCTTTATCTATCCATGAAGCCAGAGGACACACACCAATTAGCTAAACTGTAGGATTGTCTTACAGACATAAAGACATGGATGACCTCTAATTTCCTGCTTTTAAACTCAGATAAAACTGAAGTTATTGTACTTGGCCCCACAAATCTTAGAAACATGGTGTCTAACCAGATCCTTACTCTGGATGGCATTACCCTGACCTCTAGCAATACTGTGAGAAATCTTGGAGTCATTTTTGATCAGGATATGTCATTCAAAGCGCATATTAAACAAATATGTAGGACTGCTTTTTTGCATTCATGCAATATCTCTAAAATTAGAAAGGTCTTGTCTCAGAGTGATGCTGAAAAACTAATTCATGCATTTATTTCCTCTAGGCTGGACTATTGTAATTCATTATTATCATGTTGTCCTAAAAGTTCCCTGAAAAGCCTTCAGTTAATTCAAAATGCTGCAGCTAGAGTACTAACGGGGACTAGAAGGAGAGAGCATATCTCACCCATATTGGCCTCTCTTCATTGGCTTCCTGTTAATTCTAGAATAGAATTTAAAATTCTTCTTCTTACTTATAAAGTTTTGAATAATCAGGTCCCATCTTATCTTAGGGACCTCGTAGTACCATATCACCCCAATAGAGCGCTTCGCTCTCAGACTGCAGGCTTACTTGTAGTTCCTAGGGTTTGTAAGAGTAGAATGGGAGGCAGAGCCTTCAGCTTTCAGGCTCCTCTCCTGTGGAACCAGCTCCCAATTCGGATCAGGGAGACAGACACCCTCTCTACTTTTAAGATTAGGCTTAAAACTTTCCTTTTTGCTAAAGCTTATAGTTAGGGCTGGATCGGGTGACCCTGAACCATCCCTTAGTTATGCTTTTATAGACGTAGACTGCTGGGGCGTTCCCATGATGCACTGTTTCTTTCTCTTTTTGCTCTGTATGCACCACTCTGCATTTAATCATTAGTGATTGATCTCTGCTCCCCTCCACAGCATGTCTTTTTCCTGGTTCTCTCCCTCAGCCCCAACCAGTCCCAGCAGAAGACTGCCCCTCCCTGAGCCTGGTTCTGCTGGAGGTTTCTTCCTGTTAAAAGGGAGTTTTTCCTTCCCACTGTAGCCAAGTGCTTGCTCACAGGGGGTCGTTTTGACCGTTGGGGTTTTACGTAATTATTGTATGGCCTTGCCTTACAATATAAAGTGCCTTGGGGCAACTGTTTGTTGTGATTTGGCACTATATAAAAAATTGATTGATTGATTGATTGATTGATTGATATTTGTAAATCACCGTCTGTGCATTTGCAAGTATTAATGAGACAAATTTAACTCTGTACTCCAAAAATTTAGGTTTCCTAAATATTTATTATGGCCACTCTTAAAACTTCACTTATCTTTATAATTTTATTACTGGTAAATTTTAGAATTGATTTAGATGAGATATACTTATTATCTCACAGAAATATATCACAGTTATCTAGGAACTGCTTTTTGCACAGGAATTCATCAAGCACCTCGGCCGCAGCCGCGCACTAACACAGAATATACACAAGTTGTATATTGTTGTTCGGCCAAAACAAGCGTCCACTTCCTGAGCTTGTGGCATGAGAATATGGTGGAGTTAGCAGATCACAAATTTAAAACATCTTATTCCCACAGACTCAAATAAATTTACTCTGATAATCACTACAAGGATTGTTAAAAAAGTCAGTAATCAGATACTAAAAATCAGTGCCTGATTTTTCTTTGTTCAGGTGTCACACACACTCTCCCACACACACACACACACACACACTCAGAGCGCTTCCTCGTCGAGACAGACAGAAAAATTAATTGCCAGTAAAAGTTAAATGTTTCCAAAGTGAAAAAAGTCACGGAGCGTGTTTCAGAGCCACGTGCTGTGAAAGCCGTAAATATTCACACTTATGCTTTTTTCAAGATAACTCGCAAATTCAAACTTTAAAACATTCAAGGCTGCATGCTTGATAGTGTCCAAATATATATTGACCTGCTTTGCTGTGATAGTTTTAAGAAGCATCTTTAGCTGTTGTCCAGCAGGCATTTTTCAGCGCATGTTTCATCCATTTATGAGATTCTCAGTGAGAAGTTTCCAAACAACTTGCCAACCTGTTCTAGTTCCTGCTGCAGCACCACATCATCCAGAACAGATAGTGATGTCTTCAGGCTGGACAGAAGGACCAGGACCAGGACACAGCAGTCCTCCTTGCAGAGTTATGGTGCTGCTGAACCATTGCGTGTGCACGTGTGCGCGTGTGTGTGTGTTCAGACCTTACCTAAAATTTACTGCATGTCCCTGAACGCAGCATGAAGATGCAGCGGGACAACTCAAGAAACCGGAGAACTGGAAGGAATATTCAGGGACGGAACAAGCTTCTGGAAAAACAGGTCCTACAAAATTGGAGCCTCCAACTTGTCAATGTAACATTGACAAAACATGACAATTGTTTGTGATCCATAATTTGGACTTTTGTTTTGATACATAGGGTTGGTCATGGAACGCTACTTGTTACCTAAGAAGAGGCAGCGAGTTGCTGATCCTCCAGATGCTGTGAGTGACGAGTCTGAGGACAGATGTGATCATGACAGTGAGATAACAGATGTGGCCAGTGCAGGGCCCCAGCTGCAGGAGGGCACCACTCATGCCCAGGGTAACAAACTGCAAGCCTGGACCTAAGGACCTCAGCCAGCTTCCAGATAATGGTCCCACCTGCCCAGACCTGAAGAAATATCCAGCAACAGAATACAGTGGCCAGACAAGGTCCTTCAACAAGAACTGGCATGACCAGCACTCGTGGTTGGAGTATTCCTCCATCCAAGATGCTGCATTCTGCTTCGTATGCTGCTACTTTAGTCATGCACACTTCAGCAAAAGCGAGACTTCATTCACCCACGAAGGCTTTCGGAATTGGAAGAAAGGAACCGCGTCACTGAAGGCCCATGACAGCTCAGCAGGACAGTTCTCCATGCAAGCTTGGGCGGAGTTCAAGATGCAGAAGACTGTGGGGGCTAGGATCCAACATGCACTTGATGCCAGTCATGTGAAAACCGTGCAGGAAAATAGGCACTACATCAGAGCAGTCGTAGATGCACTCCTGTACACTGCCTGCCAGAATGTGGCCCAGAGAGGGCATAGGGAGGATGCTGAGTCTGCCAACAAAGGCAACTTCCTGGAACTGTTGGAGGTGATTTTCCAGGTATGGCGACATTGTCAAGAAGAAACTGAGTGGTGCCAGCAATGCCAAGTATACATACCATGATATTCAAAATGAACTGTTTGCCATCATAGCTTCCCTGATCAGGAAGGACATCAGAAACGAGGTCAACCAAGCAGAGCATTTTGCCCTGATGGTGGATGAGACAAAGGATGTGAGCAAACATTGTGGTCAGGTATCTCCACCAAGAGACCCCTCACGAGGAGTTCCTGGACTTCGCTGCCGCTGAAGGTCTTGATGCCAAATCCATGCTGAAGAAGATCATGGAAACACTGGCCAAATGTGGCATTGACCACAATGCTTGCATTGGCCAGTGCTACAATGGTGCTGCAGTGATGTCAGGGCACATCAGTGGTGTGCAGAAGAGGTTCTGACAGGAGGTACCACATGCTGTGTACATCCACTGTTATGCACATCGGCTCAACCTGGTGCTAGTGGATTGTGTACACAATGTACAGACTGCAGCTGAGATCTTCGTGGCTGTACAGAGTTTGTACAAGTTCTTCTCCACCTCTGTTGTACACGAAGAATATCTGAAGGTGCAAAAAGATCTTGATCCCACAAGAGATGAGAACTGAAGCAGCCTGGAGGGAGTTGGAGCAGTCAGCTGAGGATCTGTGCAAGTCAGCTGGGATACGCACTGACACCCGGCATCCAGGTAGACAGAGATCTGCCCCCAGGCACCTGGATGAGTTCATCATAACATCCAGCACAGGCCAGCGAGATGAAGCTACCCCAGATGCCAGGAGACAGGCCTTCTGTGCCATCATAGACAGGATGCTCAGTGAGCTCACCAGACGATTCTCATCTCATGCCTGTAGTGTCCTTATGGGTGTGTCAGCACTGAACCCAAAGCACACTTCCTTCCTTGACAAGGAGAAACTGTCAGGAATGGCAGCCAACTATGGAGTGACAGACAAGGATCTAGCAGTGGAGATCCACCAGTTGAAGAGGCTAATTACAAATGGTAAATGGTAAATGGACTGCATTTATATAGCGCTTTTCCATCTGCATCAGACACTCAAAGCGCTTTACAATTATGCCCCTATTCACCTGATGTCAGGGTGCTGCCATACAAGGCGCTCACTACACACCGGGAGCAATAGGGGATTAAGGACCTTAGTGATTTTCCAGTCAGGCGGGGATTTGAACCCATCATCTTCTGGACTCAAGCCCAACACCTTAACCACTAGACCATCACCTCCCCTAATTACAAGAAAGAAAGACGAGGGCCAGGAAATATCAACACCGCTAGAGCTTGCAGCCATGCTGGAACCTTACAAGGACACCGTCATGGACCTGTACAAACTTGTTTGCATTGCTGTTACCCTGCCCGTCACCTCATCAGCTTGTGAGAGGAGCTTCTCGTGTCTGAAGCTTCTCAAGACATACTTGAGGAACAGCAGTGGAAACAACCGCACCAGCAACCTTGTTGTCATTTCAGTTAACTCGAGGAGGGCAAAACAGCTGGACATTGATGCTGTCATTGATCAATTTGCTGCCAACCACCAGAACAGGTGCATAGTTTTGAAGTAATGTGTTCTTTGGCTGTTTGCCTTACATGTAACTTGGGCTAGATTGTATACAAACTTCATAAAGAATTACTTTTTTGTATATTGTTTACAACTAAGTTTCTCAGGCTATATCTTTTACTTACTTTAATCGAATGGTTATGACCTTGGTGTTAAATTGGCAATAAATCTTTGATATAGACGATTTGTGTGAGGTCGATTCCATTCATTGTCTTGAGCACCTTTTCAATGAATTCAGTTTGTATACCTATGTGCAAGTTTACTGAACTTGCAATCATTCTAAGTGATGTGTGTGTGCATTGATACCACATTTTAGAGGAGCACGGGTGACTAAAACATATACCTTGATATTTATAAAGCAATTTACTATATATTGTTCATTTGGACGACTTTTTGTGGAGCCCCTCCAACTTTTACCCCCCAGCCCCCCCTCAGCACCCCCAACAAAAATTTCCTGGCACCGCCACTGGGGGTCATTCAAAATGAGTATGTCTGTGCTCTCAATGGGGTCATCTACATGTGGGTCTTCAGATGGCTGTAGAGGCCATTCCATGATCCACAGACTTTGGTACAGTGTGGGCAAGGGAAAGTGGAGGTAACAAGTGTTGATGCCTTTTTCTTTCTTTCCTTGTGGTACTGTCACTTTGTCTCTGTGACAAGGTAGAGTTCCATTTCATGATGTGCAGCACCTTCCTGCACAGCTTCTATCCAGTGCACCACATTGATAAAACAAACAAAAGCAAAGAGAGAACATCTAACTATATTCATTTTATCTATGGTTTAATACAAGTAAGAATGAATTTGTGAATGTAATTTATGGCAGCAAATCACTTTTTTGAAATTTCAAAGTGCATATGTTCATGCCTCTCACATGATAATTTTGTTTTTAATGCCTTTCAGCCCCCTACCCCTGAGGTGGTTCTGAAATTTCACAACTGCACTCAGTCCCAACCAGGAGCAACCAGAGTGCACCAAGGGAAAGCAAATGATCCGGATGTAGCTAGCACCCTTGTTCATGGAATTAGCGTTAAATCTTCCCTTTCTGTGAGTATAAAGGGGCGAGTCTCCTTCTGCTTTGGTGGGATAATATTCCATAATTGTTGGTCAATCCAAATAACTCAGTGATTGCTGTGATATAGGTTATTAGCTAAATGTCTAATTAATGCATTTTTGATCACCAGTGTTTGATGTATGCCGCTTGTGTTGAAATATGTTACCACTGTGCTAATGCTAACGCTCTGTCACAGTGTATGATCAGGTTACACAGCATTAACTATGACATCAGTATCAAGCACAAAATATTAATTTAATTAAAAAACATCTGCATTTGCAACAGAGCAGAAATGTGATACATCCTCCAGAAAAGACTTTGTTCCAGCAAAAGTTGCAAGAGCTGAGTGAAGCAGTTTACTCCTCCAGTCAAAAAGCCCCACTGGGAAGGTCACATGATCAGTGTGCCAGACTTCCTACCTGGTACAATCACAAAACTGTGTTTGGTGTGAAAACAATTCAAGGTAAATGTAATGCAAGCCACAATGATAAAATGTCACTGATCCAATAAAATCAGGTTGAATTTATGACTGAATTTAAGACTAAAAAATGTCCACCTTGCACTGTCTGCAAAAAGTGTCTTGTTATAACTACAGTAAGTGTAGAAATTATTTTATTGAAAATCTTGAGTTTTAAATTACAGTTCTAATCTTTCTCATTTGTTTTTAGATTTGAATGCGCATGAGCTCATCAATCCTTCCAAAACAGCTGAGGAGGTGGAAAGAGAGGCTCAGGAGGGACATGAAGCATATGTTCGGAGCCACAATAACTATTTTGTTGGTAAGAACACTGAACATGGATTGTCCTGTAAGGTTATCCCAGAATAAACTTTATTTGTGTGTGCACAGATTCATGTGTGTACAATTAAATGTGTTGTGTTCAACCCCTACCCCCTGTTGCCTTGCAACCTTGACAGTTGCATGCGTCAAGCTAGAATTAATTTATTAATCATTTTTCAGGACTTATTTATACTTCACTCATAAATATTACTTAGTTACAGCTATACATATGGAGCCCAAAGGGATCATTTTTTATTTTTTTTTAATTTTCAACGGTTTCATTTTTTTGGGGGGGGTAATTGTGCCATGACTCATGGCATTGTTTCCACCGTGAAGGATATACGCGCGAAGCCTCCGCTCCTCTTTCCATGACAAAAACTCCTGTAACAGTGGAATGTGCCGTTCATTTCCAAACTGGACGCTGTGTTTTATCCGGGACGTCGTCTGACTAGCACAGGAATTGTGAAAAGACGTGGACATCAGCACTTTTTCGGCACATTGAGACAGACGTGAGGAGGAATTCTGCGCGTCGCGGCGGTGCCGCATGGCGCAAAGCAATGCCGTGATGAAGCCTCACGGGACATGTTCTGGCATGTCCAGGCACATCCACAATTTCTTGGATAATCACTCGATGGAAAAACCACTGACAGCTGTCTGAACGCCATCTCAAAGCCGTCCTGTGAGACCAAAACGGAGGTGTTCCTTTGTCTCGCTCCATCAGCAAATCGGTCGTGACGCGCGAAGCCTCCCCTCGGCTTTCCATGACAAAATCTCTTGTTAAAAGTGAAATCTGCTGGAAAATGGGTGATGTCCAGCTCTTGTGATAACCAGAGAAAGTGCACACGACGGTCCCGGCTCCACAGAGCCATCCGTTTAGAAATTATCCGGTGGTTTGTGGCTCTCAATGGCGGCACGGAGTGCGGTGCGCCGAGCGTCCTTAAAGCTGTAGTAACAGTCCTTATTCTCTGTGAAGCCTGTAAAATTTTCACCGAAAGCCAGATAAATTTTTCTAATGGTTTCCAGCTGCCAGTCTCTAACAGTTTCTGAAAAAATTCTGATGGAAAAAAAGCCCAGATCATTCCGCCATTTCCTGACAATGAAAATCCGCCGAGGGGGCTGGACCACTCCTCACTCAAAGCCTGCTCACAGGCGAATGACGCAACCGACAGGCGTGGAAAAACTCACGCATGCGCACAAGGGTTCAAGCTTGTCTGACGCAATCACACGTGATTCAAATCCATATGGTTTTTGAAAAAAATAATAAGGTCGGATACTTTTCTAATAGACCTCGTACCTGTTTTATCCTTCATTTTTGAGGGAAAGAAGGCTGCACATCATCCGTTTTACACGCAGCCTTTGAAATAGGCCTAGTTACGCCACTTATGACGTAAACAGCTGATGATTACAGCCTTGGAAGCAGGCATCTGCTGAATTTGGACACAGCCAATTAATAGCAGGTACATTAAGGGACAACTGCACTTAAATTTTACAGAAATAATTAAGTACCTTCAGCTTTTCTTTTTTAGTCAGGGTTGTTACAGCAGATTTGAGATGGACCTGCATGTTGATTTGGCACAAGCTTCACGCCAGATGCCCTTCCTGATACAATTACACAGGGGTGGTCTTGAACTGGGAAACTTCTACTTAGGAAACATGCACATTGAATGCTTAGCCCCCACGTTGCCTTAAATTGTACAGAAATATTTACCATATTTTCCGGAAGATAAGTCACAGATAGATTTTTTTTTACTACTTTGGGAGTCCCTGCGCCCTACACTCGGTGCAACTCATATACTGAAAATTCAAGTTTGTTATTAATAATAGAAATTATAGTGACAACTTATTTAGAACTTTCCCCAAAAATCAAAGCACTAAACAAAATAAACTCCAATAATAAAAGAATAAATGTGAGTATTAAAAAATACACTACAATAATGCACAAAAATCCCAAATTAAAGAACTCATAACACAGAAAAAGGTATGACTTTATATGTGTTTTTTTCCTCCTCAAGAGGCATTTTTTGACAGGTGCATCCTTAAAATTCTACACACAATAATCCATAACCACAATGTGAAAAACATTTTTATGAGGTTTTTGTAAATTTATTAAAAATAAAATTAAAAATAACTAGCATGTACGTAAGTATTCACAGCCTTTGCCATGAAGCTCAAAATTGTGCTGAGGTGCATCCTGTTTCCACTGATCATCCTTGAGCTACTTCTCCAGCTTAATTGGAGTCCACCTGGAGTAAATTCAGTTGATTGGACATGAATTGGAAAGGCACTTATGAGGTCCCACAGTTGCCAGTTCAACCAAGCATGAAATCAAAGGGATTGTCTGTAGACCTCAGAGACAGAATTGTCTTGAGGCACAAATCTGGGGAAGGGAACAGAAACATTTCTGTTGCTTTGAAGTTCTCATTGAGCACAGTGGCCTCCACTGTAAATGGAAGAACTTCGGATTCACCAGGGCTTTTCCGAGAGCTGGCCGCTCGTCTAAACTGAGTTATCGGGGAAGAAGCGCCTTAGTCAGGGAGGTGAGCAAGAACCTGATAGTCACTCTGTCAGAGCTCCAGCATTCCATGAGAAACAAAATTCTCTGGTCTGATGAGACAAAGATTGAACTCTTTGGCATGAATACCTGGCATCATGAGGAAACCAGGCACCATCCCTACAGTGAAGCATAATGGTAACAACAGCATGCTGTGGGGATGTTTTTCAGCAGCAGGAACTGGGAGATGAGTCAGAATTGAGGGAAAGATGAATGCAACAGAGACATCCTGGATGAAAACCTGTTCCAGAGCGCTGTTGACCTCAGACTGGGGTGACGGTCCATCTTTCACCAGGACAATGGCCCTAAGCACACAGTGAGAATATCAAAGGAGTGGCTCCAGGACAATTCTGTGAATGTCCGAGAGTAGCCCATTCAGAGCCCAGACCTGAATCCGATTTAACATCTCTGGAGAGATCTGAAAATGGCTGTGTACTGGTAGGTACGCCAAGCTTGTGACATCATATTCAAGAAGACTTGAGGCTGTAATTGCTGCCAAAGGTGCATCAACAAAGTATTGAGCAAAGGGTATGAATATTTATGTACATGTGACTTAATGAACTTGCAAAAAAAAAACAAAAAAACTTTTTTCATGTTGTCATTATAGGGTGTTGTGAATAGAACCTTTTGTTGTGAAAGTGTAGGAACACGGACCCACAACAGGGGGCGCAAATGAATGGACAATGGAGGAAGTCAAATAACAACACTTTACTGTTGTGAATAAGCACAACAAACACAACGGATTACAACAATAGACAAAGAAGTCAATTCACAAAAATGTGTCACGTGGGCAGGCTCGAAGATAAGAGACGTCTGTCCAAAGCAGAACCGGAACCACACGATTTCCTCCGCCACCGAACCCCGGGAATACTGGAGCCGCCAAGTCCCGAACTCCAAGGTGGCCACTGCCTCCGCGTGTCGGATCTGGTACTGCTGGCGAGGAACAAAAACAGTTAAATGTGGGTGCGTTTGCACCCAGCAACCCGTATGTCGGGAAAACCACCTCCACCTCTCGTTGGAAGAATGTCTGCTATTTAACGCACAAAAGTAACAAAGGGTTAATGTCAAAGAACACAGTCGGCTGAGTACGATACCTTCTAGGTAGAGCGATATCTCGGCAAAGAGGTGGAGATGTCGTCCTGCTGATATACCCTTGCTGATCAGATGATTGGTGACAGCTGTCGTAGGCGATAAGTGACAGCTGTCACCCCGGCTGCTCCTGTGAGGCGGCAGCGCCCTCTGGTGCCTGGAGCCCGCACTCCAGACAGGGCGCCCTCTGGTGGTGGTGGGCCAGCAGTACCTCCTCTTCAGCGGCCCACACAACAGGACCCCCCCCTCAACGGGCGCCTCCCGACCAGGCTTGTCCGGGTGGCGGCGGTAGAAATCGGCCAGGAGGGCCGGGTCCAGGATGAAGCTCCTCTTCACCCAGGAGCGTTCTTCGGGTCCGTACCCCTCCCAGTCCACCAAATACTGGAAGCCCCGGCCCATCCTACGGACATCCAAGAGCCGGCGCACAGTCCAAGCCGGCTCGCCATCGATGATCCGGGCAAGAGGCGGCACCGGACCCGGAGCACAGAGGGGTGAGGTGTGATGCGGCTTTATCCGGGACACATGGAAAACAGGATGGATCCGCAGTGAGGCCGGAAGCTGAAGCCTCACTGCGGCTGGAATGATGACCTTAAGGATTTTGAAGGGACCGATGTAACGGTCCTGTAGTTTGGGGGAGTCCACTTTCAGGGGAATGTCCTTTGTGGACAACCACACCTCCTGCCCTGGCCGATACGCAGGGGCCGGGGTCCACCGATGGTCTGCATGGGCTTTTGCCCTTGTCCGGGCCTTTAACAAAGCAGAACAGGGCGGCGCGCCACACCCGACGGCACTTCCGCAGGTGGGCCTGGACCGAGGGCACACCGACCTCTCCCTCAACCACCGGAAACAACGGGGGCTGATACCCCAGACACACCTCAAAAGGGGAGAGGCCGGTGGCTGAAGACACCTGGCTGTTATGGGCATACTCGATCCAGGCCAAATGGGTACTCCAGGCCGCCGGGTGCGCAGCCGTCACGCAGCGCAGGGCCTGTTCCACCTCCTGATTGACCTGTTCTGCTTGCCCGTTGGTCTGAGGATGATACCCGGACGAGAGACTCACCGTGGCCCCCAGTTCCCGGCAGAAGCTCCTCCAGACTTGCGAGGAGAACTGGGGACCGCGATCGGAGACGATGTCTGTTGGAATCCCATGCAGCCGGACGACGTGGTGGACCAGGAGGTCCGCTGTCTCCTGGGCAGTCGGGAGCTTCGGGAGGGCCACGAAGTGGGCCGCCTTGGAGAATCGGTCCACTATCGTGAGGATGGTGGTGTTGCCCTGGGACGGCGGGAGGCCCATGACAAAATCCAGTCCGATGTGGGACCAGGGGCGATGAGGCACAGGCAGCGGCTGGAGCAGTCCCGATGCCCTGCGGTGGTCAGCCTTGCCCCTGGCGCAGGTGGTGCAGGCCTGGATATAATCCCGGACGTCGGCCTCCAGGGACACCCACCAGAAGCGCTGCTGGACAACTGCCATGGTCCTACGCACCCCTGGATGACAGGAGAACTTGGAGCCGTGACAGAAGTCCAGGACTGCAGCCCTGGCCTCTGGTGGGATGTAAAGCTTGTTCTTCGGCCCAGTCCCGGGGTCCGGGCTCCGTGCCAGGGCCTCCCGGACGGTTTTCTCTACGTCCCAGGTGAGGGTGGCCACGATAGCGGACTCCGGGATGATAGGTTCCGGTGGATCCGACAACTCCGTTTTGACTTCGTCTTCATGTACCCGGGACAAGGCATCCGATCTCTGGTTTTTGGTCCCGGGACGGTAGGTGATCCGGAAGTCAAAACGGCCGAAGAACAGTGACCAGCGGGCTTGCCTGGGATTCAGCCGCTTGGCGGTCCTGATATACTCCAGGTTCCGGTGGTCAGTGAAAACCGTGAATGGCACGGACGTTCCCTCCAACAGATGTCTCCACTCTTCAAGAGCCTCTTTCACCGCAAGGAGTTCTCGATTGCCGACGTCATAGTTCCGTTCGGCCGGGGTCAACCTGCGGGAAAAATAGGCACACGGGTGAAGGACCTTATCGGCCTTTCCGCTCTGGGATAGCACGGCTCCTATCCCTGAGTCCGAGGCGTCCACCTCAACCACAAACTGGCGACTAGGATCGGGCTGCACCAGAACAGGTGCAGACGAGAAGCGCCGTTTCAACTCCTTGAACGCGGCATCGCACCGATCCGACCAGGTGAAGGGAACTTTTGGTGAGGTCAGGGCTGTCAGGGGGCTAACTACCTGACTGTAGCCCTTAATAAACCTCCTGTAGAAATTCGCAAAGCCGAGGAACTGTTGCAGCTTCCTATGGCTGGTGGGTTGGGGCCAGTCTCTCACCGCCGCAACCTTGGCCGGATCAGGAGCGACGGAGTTGGGGGAGATGATAAACCCCAGGAAGGACAAAGAGGTGCGGTGAAACTCACACTTCTCGCCCTTCACAAACAGCCGGTTCTCCAACAACCGCTGCAGGACCTGACGTACATGCCGGACATGAGTCTCAGGATCCGGAGAAAAGATGAGTATATCGTCTAGATATACGAAGACGAATCGGTGCAGGAAATCCCGCAAGACATCATTAACTAATGCTTGGAACGTCGCGGGGGCGTTTGTGAGGCCGAACGGCATGACCAGGTACTCAAAGTGACCTAAGGGGGTGTTAAATGCCGTCTTCCACTCGTCTCCCTTCTGGATCCGAACCAGGTGATACGCATTTCTAAGATCTAGCTTAGTGAATATCTGGGCTCCATGCAGGGGCGTGAACACTGAATCCAACAAGGGCAACGGGTATCGATTACGAACCGTGATTTCGTTCAGCCCCCTATAATCAATGCATGGACGAAGTCCGCCGTCTTTTTTACCCACAAAAAAGAAACCTGCACCCATCGGGGAGGTGGAATTCCGGATCAACCCGGCGGCTAAAGAGTCCCGGATGTAGGTCTCCATTGATTCGCGCTCAGGTCGTGAGAGGTTGTACAGCCTGCTGGACGGGAACTCAACGCCTGGAACCAAATCAATGGCACAATCGTACGGACGGTGCGGGGGAAGGGTGAGCACCAGATCCTTACTGAACACATCCACAAGGTCATGGTACTCCACCGGCACCGTCCCAAGATTGGGCGGGACTCTGACCTCCTCCTTAGCCTGGGAACCGGGAGGAACCGAGGAACCTAAACATACCTGATGGCAGGTCTCGCTCCACTGAACCACTACCCCGGGCGGCCAATCGATCCGGGGATTGTGTTTTAACATCCACGGGAACCCGAGAATCACACAGGAGGTGTCAGGAGTCACAAAAAACTCGATCTCCTCCCGGTGGTTTCCTGACACCACCAGAGTTACTGGTGGTGTCTTATGTGTGATTAGAGGGAGTAGGGAGCCATCTAGTGCCCGCACCTGCACAGGCGAGGTAAGCGCCACCAGAGGAGCCCTGCCTCCCTGGCCCATCTGCTGTCTAGCAGATTCCCTTCAGAGCCCGTGTCCACCAGTGCTGGTGCCTTCAGGGTTAAATCCTCATAAAGGATTGTAACTGGGAGTCGTGTGGCAATATGGGTATGTCCCACGTGAATGTTTTGGCCCACCCCTAACCCAGTTTCTAGGGGCGGGCGTTGGTGTTTAACCGCTCGGGGCAGTTCCTCACTTGATGCTCTATTGAGCCACAAACAAAGCACGCTCCGCGGACCAGCCTCCTCTATCTATCTGGTGGCCTAAATGTGGCCCTGCTCGTGTCCATAGCTTCGTCAGCAGGGGGAGCTGTAACCACACGGAGCGTAGAGGCCGTGGAGCGTGGGGAGGGCGGAACTCGGTCGGAACCGGAAGGGAGAGGGACGGCGCGTGCCCGGCCACGCCCTTCGTCTCGTTCCCGACGGCGTTCTTCTAACCGATTGTCTAATCGTATAACGAGATCAATAAGCCCGTCTAAATCCCGCGGTTCATCCTTGGCCACCAGGTGCTCCTTCAGGACCAACGACAGTCCGTTTACGAAGGCGGCACGGAGGGCAGTGCTATTCCAGCTGGACCTCGCAGCCGCGAGGCGCCCCTGTCTCATTGACAGCAGCACGGCTGAAGCGGTCTCTCCTCTATTTGGGTGATCGAACACTGTTCTGAACTCCCTCACAAACCCATCATATGTCAGAAGGAGCCGTGAATTTTGCTCCCAGAGCGCTGTAGCCCAAGCGCGTGCCTCGCCGCGAAGCAGATTAATCACATAAGCTATCTTACTAGCATTAGTCGCGTACATGACGGGACGTTGTGCGAAGACGAGCGAACACTGCATAAGAAAGTCCGCGCATGTCTCCACACAACCCCCGTACGGCTCTGGAGGGCTTATGTATGCTTCAGGGGAAGGTGGGAGGGGTTGTTGAACGACCTGTGGAACGTCACTGTTGCGCACAGGATCGACAGGAGGGGGAGCCGCAGCAGCGCCCTGAGGGCGCGCTTCCACCTGCGCGGCGAGAGCCTCCACCCTGCGGTTAAGGAGGACGTTCTGCTCGGTCATTAGATCCAACCGAGCCGTAAAAGCGGTGAGGATTCGCTGCAACTCACCGATCATTCCTCCTGCAGACGCCTGTGCGCCCTGCTCTTCCATTGGCCGTTCAACAGCCGGTTGACGCCCCTCGGGGTCCATGACGTTGGCCGAGATACCCTGTTGTGAAAGTGTAGGAACACGGACCCACAACAGGGGGCGCAAATGAACGGACAATGGAGGAAGTCAAATAACAACACTTTACTGTTGTGAATAAGCACAACAAACACAACGGATTACAACAATAGACAAAGAAGTCAATTCACAAAAATGTGTCACGTGGGCAGGCTCGAAGATAAGAGACGTCTGTCCAAAGCAGAACCGGAACCACACGATTTCCTCCGCCACCGAACCCCGGGAATACTGGAGCCGCCAAGTCCCGAACTCCTAGGTGGCCACTGCCTCCGCGTGTCGGATCTGGTACTGCTGGCGAGGAACAAAAACAGTTAAATGTGGGTGCGTTTGCACCCAGCAACCCGTATGGCGGGAAAACCACCTCCACCTCTCATTGGAAGAATGTCTGCTATTTAACGCACAAAAGTAACAAAGGGTTAATGTCAAAGAACACAGTCGGCTGAGTACGGTACCTTCTAGGTAGAGCGATATCTCGGCAAAGAGGTGGAGATGTCGTCCTGCTGATATACCCCTGCTGATCAGATGATTGGTGACAGCTGTCGCCTACGACAGCTGTCACCCCGGCTGCTCCTGTGAGGCGGCAGCGCCCTCTGGTGCCTGGAGCCCGCACTCCAGACAGGGCGCCCTCTGGTGGTGGTGGGCCAGCAGTACCTCCTCTTCAGCGGCCCACACAACACCTTTAGGGGGAAAAATGAATTTACTCCATTTTGGAATAAGACTGTAATGTAACAAAATACGGAAAAACTGAAGCGCTGTGAATACTTTCAGGATCCTCTGTATGCCCCAGTGTGACTTATACTCAAAATTTGGTACTTTAAAAGCAACATTATCAAATAAATTCAATAGAAAATGGTTTCTCAATTTACCGGTTTAAAATGTCATTTCCTTCTGTAAATTACAAAAATTTCATACAGCAAAAATCACAGGTGGTTTAGTCAAGCAATTTACATTGTTTTATTTATTTTTTTTTTACTGAATTATTCAGCATGTGCTTAATATAATTTAACAGTGGAGCAGTACTGTAATCTTTAAAGCTGTTGTACAACCCCAATTCCATTAAAGTTGGGACGTTGTATGAAATGTAAATAAAAACAGAATACAATGATTTGCAAATCCTCTTCAACCTGTATTCAACTGAATACACCACAAAGACAAGATATTTAATGTTCAAACTGATAATCTTTATTGGTTTGTGCAAATATTTGCTCATTTTTAAATGGATACCTGCAACAACATGTTTCAAAAAAGCTGGGACAGTGGTATGTTTACCACCGTGTTACATCACCTTTCGTTCTAACAACACTCAGTAAGCATTTGGGAACTGAGGATGCTAATTGTGAGTGTCATGATTGGGTATAAAAGGAGCATCCCCAAAAGGCTCAGCCATTCACAAGCAAAGATAGGACGAGGATCACCACTTTGTGAACAACTGCATGAAAAAAATAGTCCAGCAGTTTAAGAACAATATTTCTCAACGTTCAATTGCAAAGAATTTAGGGATTCCATCATCTACAGTCCATAATATTATCAGAAGATTCAGAGAATCTGGAGAACTTTCTACATGTAAGCAGCAAGGCCGGAAACCAACATTGAATGTCCGTGACCTTCGATCCCTCAGGCGGTACTGCATTAAAAACCTACATCATTGTGTAAAGGATCTTACCACGTGGGCTCAGGAACACTTCAGAAAACCATTGCCAGTTAACACAGTTCGTCGCTACATCTACAAGTGCATGTTACAACTCTGTCATGCAAAGCGAAAGCCATACATCTACAACATCCAGAAACACCGCCACCTTCTCTGTGCCCGAGCTCATTTGAAATGGACAGATGCAAAGTGGAAAAATGTGCTGTGGTCTAATGAGTCCACATTTCAAATTGTTTTTCGAAATCATAGATGTCATGTCCTCCAGACAAAAGAGGAAAAACACCATCCAGATTGTTACCAGCGCAAAGTTCAAAAGCCATCAGCTGTGATGGTATGGGGGTGTGTTAGTGCCCATGGCACGGGCAACTTACACATCTGTGATGACACCATCAGTGCTGAAAGGTACATCCAGGTTTTGGAGCAACACATGCTGCCATCCAAGCAATGTCTTTTTCAGGGATGTCCCTGCTTATTTCAGCAAGACAATGCCAAGCCACATTTTGCACGTGTTACAACAGCGTGGCTTTGTAGTAAAAGAGTGCGGGTATGAGACTGGCCTGCCTGCAGTCCAGACCTGTCGCCCATTGAAAATGTGTGGTGCATTGTGAAGCGCAAAATACGGCAATTGAGACCTCAGACTGTTGAACAACTGAAGTTATACATCAAGCAAGAATGAGAAAGAATTCCACCGACAAAGCTTCAACAATTAGTGTCCTCAGTTCCTAAATGCTTATTGAGTGCTGTTCGAAGGAAAGGTGATGTAACACAGTATTAAACATACCACTGTCCCAGCTTTTTTGAAACGTGTTGCAAACATCCATTTCAAAATGAGCAAATATTTGCACAAAAACAATAAAGTTTATCAGTGTGAACATTAAATATCTTGTCTTTGTGGTGTATTCAGTTGAAAATAGGTTGAAGAGGATTTGCAAATCATTGTATTCTGTTTTTATTTACATTTTACACAACGTCCCAATTTCAGTGGAATTGGGGTTGTAATTTGGAAATATTTGCTCTTCCTTTAACCATTTTATAATTAATTTTGCTGTTCTCCAGGAGAGCAAATCGATAGGAAGTATGACTGCAGTCACTACAATAAAGACAGCAGGTTTGGGATCCAAACGACTCATTGTAGAGATGGTTCCTATCTTGCTAAATCTCTCCACTGGGTGGGAGAGACACAGAAGTAAGTTCTTTTACTATTGGAAGAGGGCATTGTACAATTACATTTGAAATAAATTGGACACAGAGTACTTTAAATAGACCTTAACACAGTTAGAGTTGCAGAGCATTGTGCTCATGCATCAACATTGGTACCTGGCTGTACAGCATGCCGCCTGGGCAGTTTCAGCATTAGGAAAACAACAGACTCTCTCTGAGGAGTAATATTATTAATGTTCCTTGTAATATTTCTTAATATTGCACACCACTTACCCTCTGCACTAACAGGCTGCTGAATGCACATTGCCATCTTCAGAAATGATGATCCACAGCTCGTAGGGTCACTCATAGAAGCACACTGAATGATAGGGGTACAGTGTTGGCAGGTCTGGTCTTTTCATGGTGACATTCGGCAAAATTATACAGTGGTCGCATTTTAACAATATTTCATGGAGTTGTTAAAGCAGGAAATCCGAAGTCATAAATTGTTTTCCCATCCTATCACATTGATCATTCTTTGGATTTGTCCTTGTTATTGTCGGATTCCTGTGGTGGAATGCTAAGGGCCTCTTCACACATAGTGCGAATTAAGTGCGCATGAAGCAGGAATCTTATGCAAATCATAGAATTTTGTAGCTGCCTCCAACACCACGTACACCTGATGCTACAACTATTTGTGCACACCAGCGGCTGAAAGACAGCGTGTGCGCTGTGCGAGCCCATCGAACCCTCTCGTGGCAGGTGTCAGCCAGATTCCAGGTGACACGCACAAACATCTAACACCGCTCACATGGCACTTAGAAAATGTGTGGCCATTCACACTCTTGGCACAGCAACAGACTGCAGACAATCACTGTCGTACTCGCAGTGAAATTTGTCTAGTGCCCCGAGTGTGGCTTTGGTGTGTGTGCTGTACTGACAGAAGGTGTGGCCATGACAGAAGCGGCCGTGGAGATCTTTCATTCTGGACATCCCAGCTGGACAGTACTGTGTTTGGACGGACATGAACTGACAACTGACCACTGTGACACGCATGTGTCTGTTTGCTGTCATCAAGTGGAAATAAAAACATATATCACTGTGGCGACGGGCTGCAGCAAGTGAGCACATGTACGGCAGACCGTCAGATCGTAACAAGCAGCAGGCAATCTGACTGTTAAGTCACCTATGTGAGCTCTGTTCCACATGATGCAGTGTCCTGCGGTGCACCATCCACAAGACACGTGTGTCAGCAGGACACGCGGCAGCAGATGTAGACATGAATGAGACCAGTGACCTGCTTCTCGTTCATGTGATTTCACAACTGTACCTCAGTGACCATGGGCCATCTACAAAGGAACAGACGGATCATATTTGTAATTCCCATTTGATGAGAGGGAATTAATACAATGCGATATTTTTATATGGTGCATCGTTTTTATTTTTTTTTAAATACGTCCATGTGCTTTCTGATATGAGGCAGCATTCAGCACCTTTTACAGGACAGCAGTGGTAGCTCATTTGGTAAGGTTTCTGACTGTAATCAGAGCTTTTGGAAGGCGTGGGTTCGAATCCCGTGGATGACATGTATTTTTTTTTTCCTCAGCTGTGCGATGTGGTTATACATCGTGCAGCTGCTGGGGAAAAGCTGCTGTGTTTCCGCGTGCACGGAACTGTCGCAGCTTGTGTTTTTTTATTTTTGTTATTTATTTTTTCTTCACACCAGCTCCACGATGTGGTTACAGATCGTGCAGCTGGTGGCACTGTTCCCGTGTGCACGAACCGTCACACCAGCATCGTGCATGCCTGCCCTTCGGCACGATATTTCATGGTGCGCACATACCAGCTGCTCCGACGGGTGTTACCCTGGAGTTGTACATTAGCCTTATTTGTGAACTCAACTAATTCTGTCTTTTTGTAGTTGTTTCTTGTGATATTTCTTTCATTCAAATCCCTGCATATACTGTGACAAACATCCTTATTAAGAAACCTAAATTTGGTGCTATTGGTTATTTCTGAGACTGCCCAACATCCACATTGTGCATCTGGATATTTCTGTGTTGATACATGCAGCCAGTTGCTGGTCTGTCCAACAGGTCTGTTGCTGAATGGTCTAATTTTTAATTTCAATAACATTATGAACCTATTTATTAAACCTGATATGAGCCTGAGATTCATTATACTGTATCTACTGTATACTGTGTGTCACTACATGAAGTTGTGTTTATTACCTAATTTTGTTACTGACATTGTGTTCTTGTCATTTTGGAATAGGAGTGATAATACAAGGAATGCGCTGAACAGATGTCTTTTTGCCAAAGAAAAGCTACAGTCACAGTTTGGAAAAGTGAACAGAGTGTAAGTTTACCACCTGTGTCTCGTGCATATTTACTTGCATTTAATTTCCAAACCAAGCTCCTTTTTATTTATTTATTTTTAGGAATGCAAATGCATTAAATGTTTCGCCGGATCACACCTTTGGAATTTCCTCTGCTTCAGATGGATTTGGTATATATTGTTAATAGCGTTCATCAGCTACAAATATAAGTGGCTGCCAGTTGATTCATTGTGTTTTGGTGCAACAAAACCGCAAACATTGGTGAATGTCATTTATTTTGGTCTCTACACCTTCTTTGTCTCTAGGTGTTGCAGAAATAATCCACAGTTTGAAGCCAGGACAGTACACACGAGAACAAGAAAAGAGGCGCAGCATGGTTAACGCCATACGACACCATCTAAAGGGGGTCAATTTTCGCAACTTTACCTCTCTGCTGCAAGCGTTCAGACATTATGACAAGGTAACGGCTACAATTTTATTTATTTAACCTTTCTTTAGCCAGGTAGGTCAGTTGAGAACTGTTTTAATTGACAATGACGACTTGCCAAGAGGCAGCGTAAGAGGCATATACAAAATATTATGCACATAAAGAAAAACATGCAAAGAGATAATGCAATTACAAAACAAGTCATCATAAAAGAGATTAATATTTGCCATAATTACAGTGTCTTATATTAAAAGAAAATGCCTAAAAGCAAGTGCAATGATCTTGTTTCCTCTTCAGTGGTGACAACAAGCAGTTTCGTGAGAGTGTGTTTTTTTGTCTGTCCTGTCGCATTGTATAACTTTTTTGCCCTATGATGTCATTTCTCTTCTGAATCAATACTTTGCTATTTAAATTCATTTTGTCCTGAGTGAAAAGATGAACTCTACAATTTATGCTAGAGAGTGATACAGTCGAGTTCATAACTATTTAGACGGTGACATAATTTTTGTAGCTTTGCCTCTGTACATCCCCACAAGGGAGCTGGAATAAAATGCTCAAGATGTGCTTGTGGTTTGAACATTCAGCTTTAAATCAGAATTACAAACATTTTGAATGTAGTCCCTCCATTTTCAAATAGCATATGTAACTGGATGAACTAAATGTAAGGAGTTATTGTTTATACAGCCAGTTTTCTTGAGAAAAGTCACTGGGTGGATATACCACCAGTTATAGTGTCACTGACCAAATAGCCAAGACTGTAAAATAATAAAGGCACATTATCACATACTGCTAAATTTTATCTTTTCACCATCATAAGTTATTAATGTTTTCAAACTGTGACAGGAGTTGTGTGTTTGTGATTATTTATATCCATTTTTGTCAATCATCAGAAGAGGAAGGGAATGATTGACAAAGAGGACCTGCAGGAGGTGTGCTCCGACTTTGACTTGGATGTAAGTGGGCCCGTCCTGGATGACCTGATGGATTGCTGTGACACAAACAAAGATGGATTCATCAATTTTCTGGAGTTCTGTAATTTCCTTAATTGGAAGGACAAGATGCCATTCAAAACCTGGGAGCAAGGCATCATAACCAATGGTCAGTTGATTTCACTTCTCAGGCTCTTTTACTTCCGTTCCAAGCATGCCAAATGTGCTACAGGGGATCAGCTACACTGCAGTTTTCCTGTCACACCCTCGCTGTAACCATGCATGTTTAACAAATAAACAGAAAAGTGAGTCCTACTTTACAGAGTGAGACTGTTTCATTACAGTCCTCATTAGAATTGTGGTCACCCCTATAGGTTAATGACATACAGTAATTTAAAATATCTTCAGAAATAAATGCAAATGAAACAATTTCACATAATCAGAATATTTAATAAAATGCCTAAAGTGATTGAAAAACAATGTTTTCAAATAATGAAATAAAAATACAGACTTAAAATGTGTTTTGTGATACATTTATTAGAACAACTTGATGCATTTACAGTAAATCAGACATAACATTCAGCCATACCATTTTTGAATTCATTTACATCAATTTTTAAGAAATAGAAACAGCATTTTACCATGTGGTAAATTTGTGCAGAATTGGTAGTTCTCAGAACTGAGTGACTGTGCAAGTAGGAGACTAGTGAGGGAAGCCATCAAAGCATGTATTACAACTCACAAGGAGTTGTTCTGTCACCTACATGTGTCAGGCACATATAGCACTGAAGCCTAGATGTGATCTGTTTTCTTGCATCAATGTCCTTCCCTACTCCACCATGAAGCTGTGACTGGTGGTTAGGTGGCTTCCGTCTCCTTGGTTATATACCAGCTCAGTGGTTAGTACTCTTGCCTTACAGTAAAAAGGTCTGGGGTTCAATTCTCCTGACGCCCTGTTCCTTTCTGTGTGACATTTGGATGTTGTGCCCGTGCCTGCATGAGTTTCCTCCATAGACTGTATTTATACTAGACAGAACCTACGTGATGTTATCCATTAGTTTTCTATAGAGACCCAGTGTGAGGGGCTCAGCACTCCCTCCTTCTGATCAGCCTCCTGCCTTCACTGCACATGCGTCATTATGAAGCGTCAGCAATGATTCACCGATTATCGCCTCGTTTCTGCTTAAAACTGCACTCCAGTCATCATGTATCTCAGAGACAGATCTCTGAAGCTTTTGTACAACAATCATTTCCACATAAATTCAGCATGGGGGACCGATCAGAGCACGACACCAGCGTGTCTGAGATTGACTGTATGAGTCAGACTCTCTACCGATCAAAGGGAATAATGCTATTATTAACCATCAGATGACAAAGTAAAACCTCTTAAATCATTCTAAAGTCAGTTTTAAGTAGAAACGAGGCGACAATCTGTTCATCACTGCTGCCGCTCTGACATGACGCATGCGCAGTGAAAGCAGGGGGACCGATCAGTCTATAACACCGGGTTCGCACATACACAGACTGGCTTAGAGATCACTCAGTCTACGAGAGTGCTGAGACCCTGACACTGGAACAGCCGAAATGACCCCCTTGTCTGAGCATCGCAATCTTGAGAGCCACGGCCACACTGATTCATGATGAACTCATTCATGCATAAAAGGAGTGGAGCATGGGTGGCTCTGTGTGTGATGAAAAAAGCCTGAACACGTTCCTTTCTTTGATTCCGAACCACCATCCAACAGCTAATCTTGGTTTGGGTGTTTATTAATTCATATTTTAGGGAGTGCGAGGTGGTTCTCATAATGGTTTGCTTTGGTGTGGACAGTAAAAGTTATTTGTGGCATATTTCCTCAGTGATCGTGCATTAAGTAGACCTACTGACAGCTGCTAAAAGTGCTAACACCGTTAGCATACAATATTAAATAAGACAAGCGTTACATTCAGCATGAATATTTCAACAGGAACATCTTAGATAATCTGGTAGGATGATTCACCGCACAACAAGCTGTATTATTGCAGGTGTTTGCAATAAAATACTCCAAATAGACACAAAAGCGAGTCACTCTGTTTTGGTGGGAGACTACGAGAGGAGGAGTCGCTGGACAGAGCCACTGTCACTCAAAAGAACCACACCCACAAATATACAGAATTTTATTAATTAAAATGTCTTAAACTAAGAGTTTAGGAAAAAAAATTTAATCCCTTATAAAGTTGTCATGGATGAAGAAACAATCTATTGAAACCAAAACCGAGTGTTGCTGCTTGGCTTCCTCCTGTTACTCTGGCTTCCTCCCACTATTAAAAACATGCTCATGAGGGTCTGCTCTTTTCCTGACCATGGCATCATCTACATCTGGAGTTGGTCAAAAGGCACCCAATTGTGGCTGCCCACCGCTCCTAGTGGTTGGATTGTTTAACTGTAATTAAGATGGGTTAAATGCACATTTCATGGGATCGTATGTACAATGACAATACAGCCCCTTTGTTCTTCACTCAAGTTTTGATAACTGTCTAGTCCAGATATACATTACCATACAGTGTGTATTTCTTAATGATGGATGTAGTTGAAGTCCAAGACATGCTTAGTGACTTTGAAATGTTCATGCATCCATCCTCTGACTTGTTTGAACAACACTACAGAAGCTGTAAAAGTGATTCACTGTGCCAATAACGCCTTGCATATATTTTAGTCTTTTTTCACTGTATTAGTGCATACTGTTTTGTTACTGTTTTTCAGTAGCCTCAGGCACTTATTAAGTGCTTGCTTTTATACAAAATTGGTTGATGTGCATTTATTTCTGAACATATTTTAATTTCTGTACTTTAACTGTAGGGGTTTTCAGTAATTCTGACTAGGACTGCATGTCATCATCAACACTTGGTGTTCTACTCTCATACAGAATGTAAGAACAGCATAGCTGCCCCCAACACAGAGAAGCCTGCATCAGAATTGACACAGCCTCCTCTTTCTGAGGCCTTAATTCAGCCTGAAGACATGGAACCTGTAAAGCCCGGCAGTCTGCTGAAGACAGCTAAGACCCTGAGGCGGCCCCAGACAGTTCCAGACTACTTCAACACCTCCTCAGTCATTGCGGCTGTCGGTGCAGAGCCACACGTGCCAAGTAAGAAAGAGACTGATTTGGTGTGCCAGGAACAAATATGGACACATGCACACAAACTGTAAATCCCACATATTAGTAATCTAGACTGAAACATGCAGAATTGTTTTGGTGTGGTGTCATCACTTCACTCACATGTTCTACAGGAGCCAATGACATGGCTTGCACAGTTGAAATTATTAAAATGGGAACACATGAAGACAATAATTGGATCTCCTCAGACACATACACATGTCCAATACATTTTTTCTTTTGTATGTGTGTGTGTGTGTGTGTGTGTGTGTGTGTGTGTGTGTGTGTGTGTGTGTGTGTGTGTGTGTGTGTGTGTGTGTGTGTGTGTGTGTGTGTGTGTTGGGGGGGGATACAGCTGTAGTTGTCTTTATTAAATAGAATATTAAGTTAAAGGAAAAGAAAACCCACTGATAATTTATGATTGGGTTGGTACATTATAATATTGATAGCCCATATGAAAAGCTTTGAGCATGTGTGATCATTTATGTTAAAGTTAAGAGTATTTTTGTATTGCTGGTCTAAAGCCACCAGCAGGCCGTCATGCCGGCTGCTATAACAGAGATGTGTGACGTCACATCGGAATTTCCCGATCTAACCTACTGGATTTTCTGACACTGGAGAGAAACCACATCTGTGAAACCTCTCCAGTGCTGCCTGCTGCCTGCTCTCTGCTCTGTTTCCTGCTGAACAGCAGGGGGAGGGGGATTTCTGCGCTGAAGGTGTTTCTTCCCCGAGCCCGCACCAGAGAAGAGTTTTAATCCACCGTAACGGCAAATTTCCGCCTGGCTCTCAGGTTCAAATGGTCTGTGCTGCAGAACATGGATTTTCCCCCAAAAAAAAAATACCCGTCAGGCCGGGCGGAACCCCGGCACCTGGAGAGGGTGGACCTACAATGCAAACTCCCCAGACCAGACTTTGGAGTAAAAGTAGTTGTTGTGTTTATTCCAGGCTGAGGTTCGGTACACAGGTTGTCAGGCAGCGGAGCAGAGGTACAGACAGGGTAAGGCAGAAACGCAGTCATATCCAGGCAGGGGTCGGAGGCATGAGCAAACACGGACGTCAGGGCTGAGGCAAAAAGCGTGGTCGAGAAACACGGGGCAAGATACTGGTACACGGCAAGACAAATCAGGACTGAATACAAAAAGGCTGAAATGTGTGCTAAGAGCAACAACAAACTGGCGTTGAGCTGTGAGACTGTGATGGTTTAACTAAGCAGCAAACAAATCAGGGTGATGTGAAGCAGGTGTTAATTTGGTGCACGTGAGGAATAATCTAGAAAGGGGCGTGACTAGTGAACAAAGTATACATAGGCAAGACAGTGGGGGAGGGAGTGCACAAAGTGGAGTGATGTCAGATACAAAGATCCGTGAGCAGGTGCAAGAGCGGGAATGAATAAAAATACAAAGCAGACAGAATCAAAGTGTGAGAGACAAAGACACGAGGCAGGTGTGGGATGTGGAGTGAAGAGAGAGACAGAGAGAGGGAGAGAGGACTTTTACATCAGCGCTGTTCGCCATCTGTAGCTTTTCTGTGCTTACACTACGTCACAGCAGTGCCGCAAGCGATCCGGGTTTTTTTTCTGATTGGTTAAAATTGTGTCAATGGTGGCATTTATGAAATTGTCGAATTATGCTTAAATGCAGACTTTCGAAGTGGATATTTCAGTTGTAAGGGCTCCTTATTTTCATTGATACGTATCAAATGTTAGTTCATACCACAGTCTACAACCCCAATTCCAGTGAACTTGGGACATTGTGTGAAATGTAAATAAAAACAGAATATAGTGATTTGCAAATCCTCTTCAAGCAATATTCAATTGAATACACCACAAAGACAAGATATTTAATGTTAAAACTGACAGACTTTTTTGTTTTTGTGCAAATATTTTGTTGTGTGGGCCGCTGAAGAGGAGGTACTGCTGGCCCACCACCACCAGAGGGCGCCCTGCCTGGAGTGCGGGCTCCAGGCACCGGAGGGCGCTGCCGCCTCACAGGAGCAGCCAGGGTGACAGCTGTCACCCATCACCTGAGACAGCTGATATCAATCAACAGGGAGGTATATCAGCAGGACGGCATCTCCACCTCATTGCCGAGATATCGCTCTACTAAGGAGGTAACGTACTCAGCCAATTGTGTTCTTGACGATAATACTTTGTTGCTTGTGTGTTGGATAGCAGATAGTGAGTAGTACAGCGGGAGATTGTATTGGACTTCTTGGATAAGTACTCACACTCCTGCACTCACCAGTATTTTCCTGACAAGAGGTGGAGGTGGTGTTTCCACCCTGTGTGTTGCTGGGTGCAGCCGCACCCACACCTGACTGTTTCTGTTCCTTGCCAGCAGTACCGGATCCGACGAGCGGAGGCAGTGGCCACCTGGGGTTCGGGACTTGGCGGCTCCAGTATCCCCGGGGTTCGGTGGCAGAGGAAATCGGGTGGTTCCGGTTCGACTCGGACAGACGTCTCCTATCGTCGAGCCTGCCCACACGACACCATTGGAATTCGGTTACTGCTGTATTTGTAATCTGTTGTGTTTGTTGTGTGAATTCACAACAGTAAAACTTTGTGATTTGACTTTCTCCATTGTCCGTTCATTTGCGCCCCCTGTTGTGGGTCCGTGTTCCTACACTTTCCCAACATATTTGCTCATTTTGAAATGGATGCCTGCAACACATTTCAAAAAACCTGGGACAGTGGCAACAAAAGACTGGGAAAGTTGATGAATGCTTAAAGAGCACCTGTTTGGAACATTCCACAGGTGAACAGGTTAATTGGAAACAGGTGAGTGTCATGATTGGGTATAAAAGGAGCATCCCCAAAAGGCTCAGCCATTCACAAGCAAAGATGGGGTGTGGATCACCACTTTGTGAACAGCTACGTGAAAAAATAGTCCAACAGTTTAAGAACAGTTTTTCTCAATGTTCAATTGCAAAGAATTTAGGGATTCCAGCATCTACAGTCCATAATATCAGAGAATCTGGAGAACTTTCTACACGTAAGCGGCAAGGCTGAAAACCAATATTGAATGCCCATGACCTTCGATCCCTCAGACGGCACTGCATTAAAAACGAATATCATTGTGTAAAGGATCTTACCGCTTGGGCTCAGGAACACTTCAGAAAACCATTGTCAGTTAAGACAGTTCGTCGCTACATCTACAAGTGCAAGTTAAAACTCTACCATGCAAAGCCATACATCAACAACTTCCAGAAACACCACCGCCTTCTCTGGGCCCAAGCTTATTTGAAATGGACAGACGCAAAGTGGAAAAGTGTGCTGTGATCTGATAAATCTACATTTCAAATTGCTTTTGGAAATCATGGATGTCATGTCCTCCAGACAAAAGAGGCAAAAGACCATCCAGTTCTTTACCAGTGCAAAGTTCAAAAGCCAGCATCTGTGATGGTATGGGGGTGTATTAGTGCCCATGCCATGGGCAACTTACATATCTCTGATGACACCATCAATGCTGAATGGTCCATCCAGGTTTTGGAGCAACACATGCTGCCATTCAAGCAATGTCTTTTTCAGGGATGTCCCAGTTTATTTCAGTAAGACAATGCCAAGCCACATTCTGCACATGTTACAACAGTGTGGCTTCGTAGTAAAAGAGTGCAGGTACTAGACTGGCCTGCCTGCAGTCCAGACCTGTCACCCACTGAAAATGTGTGGCGCATTATGAAGCGCAAAATATGACAACCGAGACCCCGGACTGTTGAACAACTGAAGTCGTACACCAAGCAAGAATGGGAAAGAATTACACCTACAAAACTTCAGCAATTAGTGTCCTCAGTTCCCAAATGCTTATTGAGTGTTGTTAGAAGGAAAGGTGATGTAACACAGTGGTAAACATACCACTGTCCCAGGTTTTTTGAAATGTGTTGCAGGCATCCATTTCAAAATGACCAAAACAATAAAGTTTATCAGTTTGACCATTAAATTCTTGTCTTTATGGTGTATTCAATTGAATATAGGTTGAAAAGGATTTGCAAATCATTGTATTCTGTTTTTATTTACATTTTACACAAAGTCCCAACTTCATTGGAATTGGGGTTGTATCTTCCCAGCTGTATTTTATTAGTGGGTTTTCTTTTCCTTTAAATGTAACTTTGAAAGGATGGCCTCGGGTGGAGATGGGCCAGTTGTCTGTCAGGTTGGATGTTACCCAGGGAAAAAGGTAATTCCATAGTATGGTGGATACAGTGACTTGCAGTAACAGGGCATGCACCTTGAGCTGACCTGACCTACCTTTATTGGACCATTTCTTCTGCTTTGTGTTTGAAGTAGTTTGATACATTTTGCTTTAATAAGAATTATTGCCTTAATTGTGTTTTCCACACAGCTTCATTGCAACCACTCTGCTCCAAATCTGATCGGAAGCAGACCAGCTGCACGTGCTGAAAGCAGGACTGTGTGTTTAAACAGAAAAACCACCTGACTTTGGACTATGATAAATGCAACACATCACATAACAAGAAGCACAACCTGACAAGTTCTGGCTACATCTGAACACAGTTTTTACTTCAGAATCTAAAAAAACAAACAAGACAGTTACACGGCATAACACTTGTTGCGCCTTGGTGAAAATCTCTGCTGTTATTATGCATTAACCATGTTGAAGTGCATGCACTGTGCACACAGCATGTGAAACCAAAGTGCAATTTAAATGAAACTGCATGCTTAAAAGAAAAACAGATGCTGCATGCTAGCTATGTTTTCTGCATTTTGAAATGTTTCAGCACTATGATTAGTAGTGCAACAAAATTTTGCTATTAACACAACATGCATTCTTGTTTAGTGACATAAGTGCAAAGTGCATTGGTGCAACACAGCAAGTGTGCACCTGCTTGAGCATCATGATGAGGTACAAATATATATTTTACCTTTTACTTTGCTGGAGTGATAATAGTTTAAATTGGACTCAGTCACATAGAGGAACCTACACTTACACAGGCCGTGAAAGCAGGGTTGCTGTGTGGGAACAGGTTTGCATCTACATTTTTAGATGTGCCTTTAACATAAAAACTGTTGAAAATTTCAGTATGTTTGTTTCAAACTTCATTCAGACATACACTTCATCTACTATAAAATGATTTCTCATCTCCTAATGTTTGTTTCTGTAGGCAGCCGTACCTGTGGGATTCCCTCTGTACGCACTGACTTGCCGGTTCCACAGATTAAGAGATTCGGTAACACTACCAACTATGGTGATACATCCACAGCAGCAAAGCTTCTGTACCCTTCAGTTTATGCTCAGTGGGGTGTTCATGACGAACACTTGTTCTGTCTGCGCAACAAGAAGGAGGTATGAAACATGACAAGCTATAGTCCACGAAAATCACAAACTACACTTTTAATCAATTTGGATGTCGGTCACAGCAGCACTACCAACTCATACGTTAATGTCACCCAAGATGATGTTGGATGATACAGGCTCTTTGAGGCATGCAACTGATTACATCATGCTTACTGATAAGAGTCCTTTTTAACCCTCTGGGGTTGATTAAGGCGCAGGGACATCTCTTTTTATGTCATGTTTCTATTAATAGATCAGCGATTGAATGTCACAGAGACTTCATTTGACCACTTTCTGAAACCACAGTGTCACCTCTCATTTCAGTCCCTGTTATAGACAATCTTTGATCCACAGCTAGTTCATAGATCCTCAATGTTTTAAACATCATATAAAAACTTAGAAACAACAGCAACTATTGAATAAATATTACATGATTCATTTGACTTCAACCATCATCAATTTGAGACTGTCTGTTTGACATGCTAAAATTCTGTGTTGTGATGTAAGCAGAGATGGTTAAACCCAGCTTCACTGAGTGAAAGCCCTACCACATATTTATTCCATCCACCCACTAAACCAGCTGATTCTACTTGGTTCAACTCTTTAGGCAGGTGAAATCACCTGTTTTAGGTGCACAGGTAGCAGCAATACATGGTAGGACTTTTGCTCACTGAAGCCGGGATAAAGATAGATGGGGATAGATGGAGAGAAATAGAAAATTTCATAAAGAAAAAAATAGTATTATTGTTTTACCTAAAAATACTAATGTTCTGTGAAAATGCAGTCCAGATTACAGTTTGTATTTACTGTAGTTTTTTAATTCCTGAACTCCCATATATAACAAGGAATGATGCTGCTTTCTTTAACACACTTTACAATTAGAACAGAATGGATTATGCTGCATTTACACATAGGCAAGAGGCATTACGAATGTCATATTTGCATCTTTCTTGGCCATTCCTGACATTCCTAATGTGACCTAATGCATCTGAATAGGTTTCTTAATAGTGTGTGTTGGTGCGTGATATTCATGATTTTCGTGGAGCATGTTTTTGGCTGTCAAAAAATCTTCCACGAATGTCATTAGTGATTATCCTTAATAGAGCGTGACAGCGTTCTTCTCTGATGTGCACACAATTAAACCCACAATTAAATCTGTTTTTTTTTATCTGTTTTTAAATCCTTGCTATAGCACTTTGAGATTTCTTTGAAATGTAAGGTGCAATACAAATAAAATGTATTATTATTGTTATTATTATTATTAAACCCTGCTGTACCGCATTCAGCTTCATTGCTGCAGTATGCTGAAGATGGATAATGATGCCAGTTCGGCTAAAAGTCTCGTTCCAGTGCTCCTCAGCTTGCTCCTGCAAGTGTTCCACCTGTTGCATGTGCCTGATGTTTGGGAAAACGAGCGAAACGAGAGCTGCGTGGTGCCATACATCTGGCTCTCTCAGTCTCCTCTTCTTTTCTGCGCCAATCCATGGCACAGAGCCCAACTAAGCATGCAGTCACAAAGTTCTGCTGTGGATTAATCTAGATTTTGAGAAGCAAACTGGAGCGATATGAATTGTTCAGCAACTGATGGTAGGATGAGTATGGATGTGTGTGTGGAGACAATTCGCCTCATTCACAATGTGACAGTAATGATGCGTGCTATTGCACATAACAGCGTGCAAAAACACGGAACATTATTCTCGTCCGTCCGTAATGGTTCATGATAATTCTCCAGCAACACGTACCATTAATCGGAAAGCGTGGTAACAGGTTGCAGTCATTCCTGAGGACACCTGACGCCCGAATTTTTACATTCGTGCTCAGCAGCCAAGAATGTATACTTTGTGGCATTCGTGACTTGCTGTCGTTATGTGTAAATGCAGCATTAGCCTAAAAACTGGAAATCTTTTTTTTAATGAGCCCCAGCTCATTACAAGTTATGAATTGGCAGGCCTTAACGTAGAACAGGTTGAGCACCCCAGCATTAAAGAATATATAAATTGTAGCAGTCGACTGATATGGATTTTTATGGACCGACACTGATTATTGACCAGCATTGGAGGCCATTACCAATATTTGAGGCCAATATTTGCCTCCAGTAAAAAGTGTCAAAAAGGTGTCAAAATTTTGTATAACACACTCTTAACACAAAACTTTCTTTAAAATGTTTTGCAGCATATGTTTAAATCACAGAACCTTTCAACATGACCTTCACACAAAAAGTGCAAGGAGCTATAAATAATATTATTATGAAGTTGAACAAATAAATAAATGGAGTGACACAGCTCCAGTCTGCACACTACACTGCTATCTTCTTCTGTGTCATTCTGTGGGACAGCAGCCTTCAGCACTGATAGGCTGAACTTGTGACATCTAGCAAATCAAATAGTGCTGTGGGAGGCACTTTGTTACAAACCAGAAAGCGGCGGTTCATATTTTAAAAGAGTGGTATGGGCTAACAGCCAATCAGTGCTTGAAGTCAGGGGCCATTGGGTTGATATGATGGACCTGTCACACATATCGGTGGGCAGAATAAATTAAAGTACTTCAAGACTTATAATGTTTTGTGATTGACTGTAAAAGATACAACTTGTGGCAGTTTAACTTAAATATGATGCATAGTTTATATTTCATGTAAATTTTATGTTATGCTACATCATAAATCGTGTTGGAAAAGTTAAAAACACATTAATATTTCATGGACATAAAATGTGCTCTCTTCTTCAAAATTGACACAGTATATTTCATCCAGTGAGGCAGAGAGCTGTGTCTTGCAATTTATCACCTTGACACTGACTGTAAATGTAAATTTACTAGGGATGGGTATCGAGAACCGTTTCTTTTCGGGTATCGTTAAGAAATGATTTGATCCACTGACATCAATAACCTTTTTGCTTAACGATTCCCTTATCAGTCCTTCAGAGTGGCCGTTGTTTTTGGGGGTGTTTGTCAGGAAAATGACAGAGGTGTCAAATCCAGCTTCAGAAACTAAAATTCCAGCCACATATTTGCTCCATCTTCCCAATAAACCAGCTGATTGTAATTTGTTCAGCTCTTCAGGCAGGTGGATCAGCTAATTATTGAGATCACCTGTTTTAGGTGCACAGGTAGAAGCAACACATGGGAGGGTTTTTCATTTCTGAAGCCGGATTTGACACTCCTGGAAAATGATAGTTTCTCTACATTGATTACAGAGCCTGCAGCGGGTCTGTAATTAACTTTTCTGCAGCACGGCTTTGCTTTGAACCTTGAACCAATCGAAGCAATGATTCACAGATTGAAGCTTACTTTGATCTGCTGCTTTGTTGATTCATTGTTTTATTTTGCTTTATCTAATGAGCATATGTCTGTGAGTAATAATTACCTTTTTTTATGTTAAACTGACCTGTTATGGTCTTCTGAAACAGTTGTTAGATATATTTTATAACTTAAAAACAGAACAATGCTAACTCGTTAGCATGTCTATGGCGTTTTCAATGTTAAAGTTAGCATTAAGCTGTTCGCATCTCAGCATGTTTGTGTGCATTTGTTTTCTGTATAATAATTAATGGCTCAGCGTTCGTTGTCATAAAAGAGTCAAATTGCAATTTTTAATTTATTTTTATTCATATATGAATAATAATAACAACAACAATAATATTAATAATAACTCATAATAACTAATATTGCTACAATACAATTTTAGAGAGACAAAAAGAACCTGATGAAACAAAACACAACAGAAAAGATAAAACCAACTAACAATGAAAATAAATAAATACATATAGAAATAAATAACTTTCCTGTGAACACCTAGTGACTCTTACACCTCCACTTCATCCCTGTTTTATTTAAGTTTAATGACAGTTTGTTTCAGTCAAACCATATTTTCAATTTGTTAATTTCTTGAGACGTAACAGTGTGATTTCCTCCAGAACTATCTGCCAAGCTAGAAAACTGCCGCATCCTAGTAAGAGCAGAATACTACTGGAATGAATTTGAATAAGGAAAGTTTGTTTTTTTCTCACCAAAATGGATGCTGCACTCACTGCAGTTTATTGTCTGGAATAGTACCAGATTGCATTTCAGAACTTCTAGAATTCAAAGGTTTTTGTGCGGGTGATGTTGGGGGTAACTTTGGGTTACAGCTTTTTTTGTTTTCATCACTTTCATCCCTTTCAGAATATGTCAATTGTAAGTCACATTTGTGCGGATTAAAGTCACTAACTGGGACTCCTCTTTTGTTGCAAGAAAGAAATGAGAATCGTCCTCCGTTCTGTTCACACAGCTCCAAACGCTGCGCGGCTCTCTGCCAAGTCAAGTTAGAACGATAGAGTCCAGTCGGAATTAATAAATTCAAAGCGAAACACCATTTAAATCAAATGACACCTCTTTCCAAACATTGTAATACAAACAAACTGCAATCGATCAAAACGGTTCAGACATTCATGCCAAATTGTCTGAAAGGAAATGCTTTTGACAAAAACCACAGATTTTATTTATTTTTATTTATGTCCAGAGATCAAGGATCCAGTGACCAATTAAAATGACAAGCAACATTTTATCAACTACTTTAACTATTTACGCACGTCCAGCCATTTGTGGCTGGCCTCCGTGTGCGCACACGTTGTTGTGAAGACAAACCTGTTTTCAAGACAACCAGATCCCGCACCTGTAGGTGTTGCAGACACGAGCACAAGCTGGCACTCGGTCTCGTACTCACTGTCAAGTCACGTCATAAAGATTGTTTCTTTTTGATTTTGTTTAAAGAGTTAAGGTCGACATTCGCTTCGTTTTTCTTTTGTTAGTCTCGGTTTTGTTTTGTTCCTTTATGCGCTATTGATTCACAGGCTTTTCGGGGATGGGAGAAGTGCAGGATCATTTGTCCACCTTTTCTTGACAATTTGTGACTTTGTGACTTTTTTCTTTCGTTCAGCTATCGTCATGTGCCGTGTGACCGGGCCCGAAAATCGTTAAGTTGCACTGCTGCTTTTTAACAAGCGTTTAAGCACTAAATCTGTTTACAAAAGATCACAACAGTAAACAGTTTGTACAGTTTATAAACAGTTCCAGTGAAAATTATTTACTTTTCATATGAAAATGAATGAAGCCCCCCTCACACACACAAACACACACACACTCTCCCTCCCCTCGCTCACACAGTATTTGCTATTTTTTTAGGTTTTGAATAATCAGGTCCCATCTTATCTTAGGGACCTCATAGTACCATATCACCCCAATAGAGCGCTTTGCTCTCAGACTGCAGGCTTACTTGTAGTTCCTAGGGTTTGTAAGAGTAGAATGGGAGGCAGAGCCGTCAGCTTTCAGGCTCCTCTCCTGTGGAACCAGCTCCCAGTTCGGATTAGGGAGACAGACACCCTCTCTACTTTTAAGCTTAAGCTTAAAACTTTCCTTTTTGAAAAAGCTTATAGTTAGGGCTGGATCAGGTGACCCTGAATCATCCCTTAAGCCCCGGTCACAACCCACCGTGCGTTTTTTTTCGCCGTATGTTTTCCGCGGATGCCACGGCCACTACGTTTTTGTGAAAACGTACGGAGGCAGTAGCAAGAGGAGGGAGGGAGTACGTTCAACGCACGTCTCTAGGAGCATAACGATAAAGAGAGATGACAATAATGCAGTGTGTATGTGTGTGTGTGTGTGTGGGTGTGTTGGGGCGGGGGGGGGGGGGGGGGTCGCTTTTCTTTTTTTATGAGTGGGACCGGAGCGGCAGGTGTTTTTCGGCGTTGGCAATGCATGAGCATGTCCAGCCTGCAGCGGTCAGTTGTATGAGTGTTTGCTTGCCTCGAAAAGTTAAAGCTAGTTATCAGACTGAAGCTGTGGAGTGTGTGTTGCTGACATTTGGAAATAAAGTCCAAGTTCAAGTGAGAAGCTGCGTTGTGCATGCAAGTCTGTCGGCCTCCAAATCCGTACTGCCTATGTACGGATTTGGTTAATTCAATAGTAATAGCCCACGTTTTTGCAAGTAGACTGCACGCACGTGCAAGTACAGCGGGTTGTGACCACGGCTTAAGTTATGCTGCTATAGACTTAGACTGCTGGGGAGTTTCCCATGATGCACCCAGTGTTTCTTTTTATTCACCTCTTTTTGCTCTGTATGCACCACTCTGCTTTTAATCATTGGTGATTGATCTCTGCTCTCTTCCACATCATGTCTTTTTCTTGATTCTCTCCCCTCAGCCCCAACCATTCCCAGCAGAAGACTGTTCCTCCCTGAGCCTGGTTCTGCTGGAGGTTTCTTCCTGTTAAAAGGGAGTTTTCCTTCCCACTGTCGCCAAGTGCTTGCTCATAGGGGGTCGTTTTGACCGTTGGGTTTTTTCTGTAATTATTGTATGGCTTTTGCCTTACAATATAAAGCGCCTTGGGGCGACTGTTTGTTGTGATTTGGCACTATATAAATAAAATTGATTTGATTTGATTTGATGTATTTTCTATCCTTTGAGCACACTTGGAGCTTTTTGGAAACACAAAGCCTTTAAACTGTAAAATAAACTGTTAATTTCTGAACACAGGAGGAGCTCTGGATTATTTAATTAAGGATTTTTATGGCATTTTTTCTTTTCTTTCACTCAGGCGGACAGAGAAGCTGTTTTCAGCTGTCCTCTGCTCCCCTCTGAGCTGCCATTGCAGAGCACTGTGGCCTCACAGAACGTTAAAGTCGCTGACTGGCATGAAGACAGAACTTTGTGACCAGTGAGTCATGACATGCAGCACTCCAAAAATAAACTAAATGGTATATCGATATCTGCAAAAATACTGAATATCTGTGCCGATTATCAGCAAATTTGCTTGCGTTATAAGTGGGAAGGTTAATTAATACATAACCAGGGAAGAAATTATAGATGTGAATTGAGAGAATTTACACAAAAAGGGGTCAGTCACTTCAAAATGGAGGATAATGTTGTATTCCACTCTGTCAGCCATATATAAATCTGGATAGGATGAAATGGATGATAATACTGCAGTAGACCTGCTTTGCAGGGGATGGTGGGGAAGATATCCATGGTTTGGGGGTAAGATATCCTGTGACAACTTCCCCCTCCAGGGGGAAGATATCCAGGGGTATATCAACTCTTTCATGTGGGAATGACTTTTATTACAGTTGAAAAGCTTGATTTGACAAGATGATAGAGCTGGTTTCACACTTTAATAGAGTTTATTTAACTATTGTTGGAGTGGGACCAAATGTAGTCCCTGTAGAGTGCATTTTACTCTGCAAAATTTGCTGTGCGGGTGTGGTGAACCAAAGACAACTGCTTTAAATCAGAGTCCTCTCACTTCCTGTTCCGGGTCGAGAGGGGATGGCGGCTTAGGGAAGAGGCTCCCGACGAGTAGAAATAAATGTGCCCCAAAATAGAAAATTAAAAAGCGAACTGAGTAGCAAAGTGTAGTTAAGGGGCGAAGATGTTGTCTATCAAAAAGAAGGAAAAGCAGAAAGTCAGGCCGCGTGTAAGTGATGCCGATGAATTGCAGCTAACTGAAGTGGCTAATGCTAGCTCCCCTGGACCTGACACGGCTAGCTCTCGATCCCTCGCCTAGCCACGATGACGGCGTTACGGAGTTGGAAGGGGAGCCGGCGGACCTTACTCTCATTCTGAAGGAGTTAAGAGGTGTCGGTAAAGAGTTGCAGGACTTCAGAAATGACAAAAATCAACAATTGACTGACCTAAAAGGTGAATTGACCAAAACAAACACAAAAATTGAGGAAGTGGAAAACAGGGTGGCTGAACACAAAGATAAACTTCAAGAGTCGGAGGAAGTAATAGCTGAGATGCTCGTGATGCAAGTCTAGATTGACTTCTCTGGAGGCTTACTCGAGGAGGGAGACGCTGAGGATTTACAGGGTCCCTGAGGGAACAGAAGCTGGATCACAGTCCATGAGTTACTTTGTGGAGAAGTTAATCAGAGAAAACATCGACCTCCCCGCATCCACAGCATTACAGATTCAGCGAGCGCACAGAGCATTAGCACCCCTCCCTCCTGACGGTGCTCAGCCACGGTCAATCCTGGTGAAATTCTTATGCTACACTATTCTTATGCTAAAGAAGAAGTGCTCAGATTAGCATGGCAAAAGCGGGGGTTCATGTTGAATAACAAGATTAACTTTGACCATGACTACCGCCTGGAGATCCTGGCTATGAGGAAAGCCCCTGTCACAGTGGCGTATTCGTAGAGCTGCTCATTGCAGCATATCATCTACACTGTAATGAGCAGCTCTCCGCCCACTTCACGAGGAGTTTTTTCTCAATACGCAGCAGTATGTTGAGGGCTACGCGCGTAGGACGGCAGAAATTAAACCTGTTTAATTTTCTTCTGCGTACAGCACAGCATGGAGCCTTCACGCGAGTCCATGCAGCGCCGTGCTACTGTCCACTATTGTGTGCCCGCCCATGCTTCAACACAGTACTGTACGCCATTTCACATCTCCCTGTTGTTCTTCTGGAGTTATAAATACTGCAAGATCGTTGCTTCGCTTTATCATATTGGACTAATTATATGAGGACCACTCTCTCTCCTCTATCAGACTCCTTAAAATAAAATAAAATAAAAGCGCTCTCTCGCATGCGCGCGCTCTCCCTCCCTCACTCTCTGTCTCTCTGTGTGTGTGTCTAATCAGAGCTGTGACTCTTTAAAATAAATGCGCACTCGCTGCATGTCGGTGCGCTCATCAAACGCTCTGATCGATCAGTCTGATCAAAGCTGAAAAGAGCTGTGACTCTAAAATAAACACGCACTCGCTGCATAAAAAAATAAATAATAATAATAATAATGTTAAATGACTGTTTTTGAGCCACACCACACCATGCAGTAGAGAACAGAGCACACTTCCACAGAGACAGAAAATAGCACTGAAACTGGTGCAGCATGGCACACGCGACTGTGTGCACACATTAACATGCGAACACACGCAGCTGCAAGTATGAACGAACAATGTTAAAGGCTGAGTACGTGCGTATTTTGGGCGTATTTAAATGAAACAACGCTGCAATGAGCAGCTCTACGAATACGTCACTGTGCCAGGAGAAATAAAAACTCACTAACATGACTTGTTAGAGACAGTGTGGTTCAACAGTCGCTAATTACTGCCATATTTTTTGGGAGTGTCACAAGTTGAACTTATTTTAGAGAGAGGTCAGTGACTCCTTAAGTAAAGTTTTTAATATTCAAATACCTTTAGGTTTTGAATCCCTTTACTTGGGGTACACTCCATTTATAAAAACAAGAAGAGATATAAAATTACTGCAAATTCTTCTGGTGGCAAGTAAAAAATCTATTACCAGGAAATGGCTAAGTCCAAATCCTCCTATACTGGAGGATTGGGTGGGCATCATCCTGGAAATTTTCAAGATAGAGAAACTGACTTCTCTACTGAAAAATCAGAAGGCCTCATTCTACCATATTTGTAAGAATTGGCTTGAATTCATAACCCCTATGAGAGCAGATTTTGTCTGAACACATTGGTACTATAACCCACCAAAAAGTGTATTATTACAATTTTTTTCTCATGGCGACAGTGCTTGGCAGAGCACCCCATTTGTTGTACTTGTATATAGTTTACTTAAGTTTTGAATTGCGTAAAGGCATGTTGGGTTGTATGTTTGAGAACAAGATTGTTTACAATTCACCATGTGAAACATGTTCTCTCTTCTTGGATTTCTCCCTTTTTGATCCCTGGTTTCTGATCTCGAATGTGTGATGAGCTGCTGGTCTGCAATATTGTCTTCTGTTGGTGTGAAGGGACCTGGACTCACCTGGAGGGATACTGAGCACACTCTCTGGTCTCTTCTTTAAAAAAGAGAAAGGGAATGCATCCTTGTATATGCGTTGTAATTTTATACCTGCTCTTTCTTAATAAAAATTATATATATATATAAATAACAACAAAAAAAATCAGAGCCATCTGCGTGGTGCATACCCTTCCCGTAGCATGACATGCAGTAGCTTTAATGATGGAGGCCGCAAGGGCTGTGATTGGTCAGTTTTACGTTTTCTCTCCTTCCTTTCCTGTCATATTTTCATAAACTGAACAAAAATATAAACACAACACTTTTGTTTTCGCTCCCGTTTTTCATGAGCTGAAATCAGCATTTTCTATACACACAAAAGACTTATTTCTCTCAGATGTTGTTCACAAATCTGTCTAAATCTGTTAGTGAGCACTTCTCCTTTGCAGAGATAATCCATCCCATCTCATAAGTATGGCATATCAAAATGCTGATTAGACAGCATGATTATTGCATAAGTGTGTCTTAGGCTGGCCACAGTAAAAGGCCACTCTGATATGTGTGGTTTTGCTTTATTTGGGGGGGGTCTGTAGGGGTCAGAAAAACCAGTCAGTATCTGGTGTGACCACCATTTGCCTCACGCGGTGCAACACATCTCCTTCACATAGAGTTGATCAGCAGCCAGACGCCATCAAATGTGAGCATTTGCCCACTCAAATTGGTTATGATGACGAACTGCAGTCAGATCAAGACCCCGATGAGGATGACGAGCATGCAGATCAGCTTCCCTGAGATGGTTATCTTTGCAGAAATTCTTTGGTTCTGCAAACTGATTCTTGCAGTAGCTGTCAGGGTGGCTGGTCTCAGACGTTCTTGGAGGTGAACATGCTGGATGTGGAGGTCCTGGGCTGGTGTGGTTACACATGGTCTGCAGTTGTGAGGCCATTTGGATGTACTCCCATATTCTCTGAAATGCCTTTGGAGAGGCAGCTCCAGACAAGGGTTTACAGAAAACCCACTCACACTGACCAATATCTGCTCTTTGGCTCAAACCACCCCCTTGAATACAAGCTTGGGGTGATCAGGACTCGTCAACACAAAGCCCTACAGGTGCCCACAACTACAGAGGGAAGGCTAAAGACCAACAACTTGTCCGGAAAGCCCTCACAGTATGTGGGTACCCACGAAGGTCCCTGGATAAAGTGCAGAAGTCCCAGAGAACAAAGAGACCAGACAGACAGGAGATGGAGACAAGAAGAAAAGGAGTGTCTCTCCCTTATTTAGCAGGAGTAGGGGAAAAACTACAGAGGATCTTCAGACAGCACAAAATCCCAGTTTACTTTAAACCTGTTAACACCTTGAGACAGAAATTAGTTCACCCTAAAGACAGGATCCCTAGTTAAAAACAGAGCAATGTAGTGTATTCTATCAGATGTCAGGAAAACTGTAACACACACTACATAGGTGAGACTAAGCAACCGTTACACAAAAGGCTATACCAGCACCACAGAGAGGGCGCCAGTGGACCTCAGTCTGCAGTTCATCTCCACCTTAAAGACACTAACCACACGTTTGAGGACAAGGAAGTTAAAATCTTAGCCAGAGAGAAGAAATGGTTTGAGAGGGGGTGAAGGAGGCATTCTGTGTGAAACAGTTGAAACCCAGCCTTAACCGGGGATGGGGTCTGAGACACAGTTTGTCCCCTGTTTACAATGGGGTACTCAGGTCAAAGCAGTTTCTGTCTTTTGTTCATGGTAATGAGTCATTCACGTCATCAGGAGAGATGTCAGTCCCATCGTTAGGAGGGACAGCTACCCTGTCATTAGGAGGGTGCTAACAAGAGTACAATAGGTGCTAATTAAAGTAATTGTTTAGTCATTAGCCAAGTCTGCCTCTTGGTAGGAGGGGTCTGGTTAGGTTTAAAACTCCAGCTTTTGTGGCTTCTGTTTGTTCTTCTCTACAAGGGTCAGACAGAAGTCAGACTACCAGAGCAAGAATTTTAGCTGAGGAAGCTTCTGCGATTTGAAGCGAAACGTCCTCGCATCAAGCAACCCAGTCCAGTCAAAGATTGAAGCTTCTCTACTGCCTTTGGAGATGGCTTATGGTAGAGAAATGAACATTCAATTCGCAAGCAACAGCTCTGGTGGACATTCCTACAGTCAGCATGCCAGTTGCACGCTCCCTCAAAACCTGCGACATCTGTGGCATTGTGCTGTGTGATAAAATTGAACATTGCAGAGTGGCCTTTTATTGCAGCCAGCCTAAGGCACACCTGTGCAGTAATTATGCTGTCTAATCAGCATCTTGATATGCCTGTGAGGTGGGGTGGATATCTCGGCAAGGAGAAGTGCTCAGTAACACAGATTTAGACAGATTTATGAACAATATTTGAGAGGTCTTTTGTGTATATGGAAAATGTGCTAAATGTTTGAGTTCAGCTCATGAAAAATTGGAGCAAAAAAGTGTTGTGTTTACATTTTTGTTTACTGTAGCTTTTGCAGTGCACCTGCCGATTACATTTTGATCATGGATCAAACAAATTTGGCAGAAAGTCTGCAAATATGACCAACTTTACAACATGGAGACACTGAAATGATCCGCAGGTCATGGTGGGAAATTGCACCTACCGTACCATTGGTTTGGAGGTTTATGATTGTATAAAGAAGTGGAGCTCATTGAGGAACAAATTAATCCAGAAAATCCACAGTTCCTCCGTTAAATTGCATAAAGACGGGATGGAGAACTTTAAAAGGGTTGCACGCACATCAACATCATTGCTTGGCCACAGAGTTTAGGATTTTAAGGTACTACTCTGTAGCAGACTTAAAAAGAGTGACTCGATCAAATGTAACGCTTTTAATGCACATAATGTTTGGTGCGTATTTATGGCAGAAACATTTCTGCTGCTTTGAAAGTCCCAGTGAGCACAATGGCCTCCATCATCAATTGGAAGACATGTTGGACAATTCCTAGAGCTGGTCGCTCATCTAAACTGAGCAATCGGGGGAGAAGGACCTTAGACAGGGAGGTGAACTGGAACCCAGTGGTCACTCTGTCAAAACTCCAGCATTCCTCTGTGGAGAAAGGAGAGCCTCCCAGAAGAACAACCATCTCTGCAAGAATCCACCAATCAGGCCTGTATGGTAGAGTGTCCAGACGGAAGTGACTCCTTTCTAAAAGGCACATAGCAGCCCACTTGGAGTTTGCCAAAAGGCATCTGAAGGACTCTCAGACCATAAGAAACAAAATTCTGATAAGACAAAGGTTGAACTCTGGTGTGAATGCCAGGTGTCATGTTTGCAGGAAACCAGGCACCTACAGTGAAGTATGGTTGTTGTGGTGAAACACCTAGAGATACAAATAGGACCCAGTTTGCAGTAAGCAGGCACATGGAAGAGGACTAACAATTTATTGTAATTAAATAGATGAATGAATGTGCCAGTTGTGAAGTAGGCACTGGAGGGCTGAGATGTCCACTGGTGCCAACAGTGAGGGCAGCCGTTCCCGAGCAGAAAACTAAAGACCCCCGTTCCAAAAACTGAAGGACAGGGCCAGGCGGCCATGACAGATCTGATTGTTGGCAAGTGATCTGAGAAGGAGCAAAATACAAAGTTACAAAAGAGTCAATGAACAAGGAGCCAGGAATAGACAGAGAACACGAACTGAGACCAGATAGCCACAGGAATAACTGAGATTCTGGCATCTGTGGAGTGGAAGTGCCGGAGTTAATATACGAGGTCTGTTAGAAAACTATCCAACCTTTTTATTTTTTGCAAAAACCATATGGATTTGAATCACGTGTGATTGCATCAGCCAAGCTTGAACCTTCGTGCGCATGCGTGAGTTTTTTCATGCCTGTCGGTTGCTTCATTCGCCTGTGAGCAGGCTTTGAGTGAGCACTGGTCCAGCCCCCTCATCGGATTTTTATTGCGAGTAAAATGTCTGAACGATTTGGAGCTTTGCTGCATCAAATTTTTCCAGAAACTGTGAGAGACAGCCAGGTAGACACCATTCGGAAAATTCAAATGGCTTTCAGGGACGATTTTATGGGGATCACACAGATTAAGGAGTGTTACAGCCGGTTTAAAGACCGCCCACAGTGGCTGAGAGCGCGCCGCGCTCCAAGCGGCGATCGACAGGCTGAAACGACCAGATCATTTCCAAAGTGAAGGCTGTGTTGATCCGGGACATTGTGTGACTACCACAGAAATGGCAGAAGACGTGGACATCAGCACTTTTTTGGCACATTCCACTGTTACAGGAGTTTTTGTCATGGAAAGAGGAGCGGAGGAATGCGCCACAGAGCCGCAAATGGCGCAGGACAAAAGCACCTCCGTGTTGGTCTCACAGGACAGCTTTCAGATGGCTTTCAGACGGCTTTCGGGGTGGCTTTTCAGTCGTGTGACTATCCGAGAAATTGTGGATGAGCTGGACATGCCAGAACATGTCCTGTGAGGCTTCATCATGGCGTTGCTTTACGCCATGTGGCTCCGTCCTGACGCACGAATTCCTCCGCTCCTCTTTCCATGACAAAAACTCCTGTAACAGTGGAATGTGCTGTTCATTTCCAAACTGAACACTGTGTTGATCCGGGACGTCGTCTGACTCCAGAGAAATTGCAGAAGACGGTGACATCGGCACTTTTTCAGCACATTGAGAAAGACGTGCGGAGGAATTTGCGCGTCGGGACGGAGCCGCATGGCGCAAAGCAACGCCGTGATGAAGCCTCACAGGACATGTTCTGGCATGTCCAGCTCATCCACAATTTCTCGGATAGTCATACGACTGAAAAGCCACCGGAAGCCATCTGAAAGCTGTCCTGTGAGACCAACACAGAGGCGCTTTTGTCCCGCACCATTCGCGTCTCTGTGGCGCATTCCTCCGCTCCTCTTTCCATGACAAAAACTCCTGTAACAATGGAATGTGCCGAAAAAGTCTGATGTCCACGTCTTCTGCCATTTCTGTGGTAGTCACACGATGTCCCGGATCAACACAGCCTTCACTTTGGAAATGATCTGGTCATTTCAGCCTGTCGATCACCGCTCGGAGTGCAGCGCGCTCTCAGCCACTGTGGGTGGTCTTTAAACCGGCTGTAACATGTTTGATCCCCATAAAATCGTCCCTGAAAGCCATCTGAATTTTCCGAATGGTGTCCACCTGGCTGTCTCTCACAGTTTCTGGAAAAATTTGATGCAGCAAAGCTCCAAATCGTTCAGACATTTTACTCGCAATAAAAATCTGACGAGGGGGCTGGACCAGTGCTCACTCAAAGCCTGCTCACAGGCGAATGACGCAACCGACAGGCGTGAAAAAACTCATGCATGCGCACGAAGGTTCAAGCTTGGCTGATGCAATCACACGTGATTCAAATCCATATGGTTTTTGCAAAAAATAAAAAGGTCGGATAGTTTTCTAACAGACCTCGTACAGCTGCTGCTGCTGAAGGACAGGTGAGACCAATCAGCTCCGTGACATGGCTCCTGGAAGAGATAGGAAGGGAGGGAGAGAGAGCAGACCGAGGCAGCACAACAATGGTGGTGGCAACATCATGCTGTGGGGATGTTTTTCAGTGGCAGGATTGAGGAGAAAATGAGTGCAGTAATGTATAGAGACATCCTGGATGAAAATCTGCTCCAGAGCACTCTTGACCTCACACTGGGGCTACAGTTCATGTTTCAGCAGGACAATGACCCTAAGCACATAGCCAAGATATCAAAGCAGTGGCTTCAGGACAACTCTGTGAATGTTCTTGAGTGACCCAGCCAGAGCCCAGACCTGAATCTAATTTAACATCTCTGGAGAGAACAGAAAATGGCTGTGCACCAACGCTCCCCATCCAGCCTGAGGGAGCTTGAGAAAAGGGTGCGAATACTTATGTACATGTGATGTCTTAATTTTTTTATTTTTAATAAATTTGCAAAAAAAAAAAAAAAATCTTTTTCATGTTATTATGGGGTGTATTGAGTTGAATTTTCAGTGGGAAAAATGAATTTATTCCATCTTGGAATAAGGCTATAACATAACAAAATGTGGAAAAAGTGAAGCACTGTGAAAACCCTTCTGGATGCACTGTATAATCTGTTGTAAAAGATTTGAACAGTTATTTCCCCTTCTTGTCCTTTGTTTCACAGATTTTAGAGATATTCAGGAATGTGGGCATGAATGTTTCTGAAGAGGCATTTGAGGAAGCCTGGAAACTGGCAACCATGAGGAATCCAACTGGAGAAGTTTCTGTGGAGGATTTCCGCAATGTTCTCAAGGAAATGATGGCAATTTAATGAGCAAAGGTGCTCCATAAAATTGCTGCAATTTTAGATAAATATTTAATAGCATTAACTTTTAGTTTTTTATGGTTGTGCAGTAGCTGTTGTGCCACTTACGACACATGAGGTCAGCGAATGCAGCCTTGGGAGATTACAGCTTTGAATTGGGACAGAGCCCCCATCTTCGTGCACTACTCACACCTGACAAATGATTAATTCTGGTGTTTCCCAGCTCTTGACTGACTGAGCACATCTGAATGAGGCAATTTGCTGTAGGTGGAGTAAGGAGACTTGGAAAACATACAAGGCAGGTGATTTCCAGTAGTAGGGTTGGAGACCCCTGCCTTGGATGACCAAAACTCATGAGTCCAGAGTTGTCTAAGACTATATAAAGAGAGCAAAACGTAGACACGCATACATAAGCAGGTACTCAACACATGCACACACTGCTTATCATATGACAATGTATTATAGCAATTATATGCGGAAAACTTAGCTGGAGTGAATGACTGAGCTCTCTCTCTCTCTCTCTCTCTCTCTCTCTCTCTCTGTTAGACACGGACACACACAGATCTACTGGTTCAGGTAACATATATGACATGTACAATAGTATTAATATACAACCTCCTTCAAAGCTGTTGCACTCACCAGTAATAAATATAGGATGTAGCCAGTGCATGAACAAGAATGGCAGTGTTGTTAGGTGTGAGAGACAGTTGGAGACAGGTAATGATAAGTACGAGGTCTGTTATAAAACTATCCGACCTTTTTATTTTTTGCAAAAACCATATGGATTTGAATCACGTGTGATTGCATCAGCCAAGCTTGAACCTTCGTGCGCATGCGTGAGTTTTTTCACGCCTGTCAGTGGCGTCATTCGCCTGTGAGCACGCTTTGTGGGAGGAGTGGTCCAGCCCCCTCGGCGGATTTTCATTGTCAGTAAAATGGCTGAGCGACTGCCGCTTTGCTGCATCAAAATTTTTTCATAAACTGAGAGACAGCCAGGTGGAAACCATTCAGAAAATTCAGATGGCTTTTGGTGAAGATCTTATTGGCATCACGCAGATTAAGGAGCATTACAACTGGATTAAAGACGGCCCAGAGCGGCTATGGGCGCGCCGCGCTTCGAGCGGCCATCGACAGGCTGAAACGGCCAGATCATTTCCAGAGTGAAGGCTGTGTTGATCCAGGATGTCGTCTGACTACCAGAGAAATGGCAAGAGAGGTGGACTTAGCACTTTTTCAGCACATTACACTGTTACAGGAGATTTTGTAATGAAAGACGTGCAGCGGAATTCGTGAGTCAGGACGGAGCCACGTAATGGTGCAGAACAAAAAGCACCTCCGTGTTGGAAGTCTCACGGGACATGCCCAGCTCTTCCACCATTCGGAAGATTCAGACGGCTTTGGGTGGCTTTTCAGTCGAGTGAGTATTCGAGAAATTGTTGAAGAGCTGGGCATGCCACATGTCCTGTGAGACCAACACGGAGCTGCTTTCGTTCCGCGCCATTAGCGGCACCGTGGCGAATTCCTCCACTCCTGTTTTCATGACAAAATCTCCTTTAACAGTGGAATGTGCTGGAAAAGTGCTGATGTCCACCTTTTCTGCCATTTCTCTGGTAGTCAGACGACGTCCTGGATCAACACAGCATTCAGTTTGGAAATGATCTGGTCGTTTCAGCCTGTCGATCACCGCTCGGAGTGCGGTGCGCCCTCCGCCATTGTGCGCCGTCTTTAAACCGGCTGTAACACTCCTTAATCTGTGTGATGCCCATAAAATCGTCCCTGAAAGCCGTCTGAATTTTCCGAATGGTGTCCACCTGGCTGTCTCTTACAGTTTCTGGAAAAATTTGATGCAGCGCTGCTTCAGCCATTCAGACATTTTCCTCACAATGAAAATCCGACGAGGGGGGAGGACCAGTGCTCACTCAAAGCGTGCTCACAGGCGAATGACGCAACCAACAGGCGTGAAAAAACTCACGCATGCGCACGAAGGTTCAAGCTTGGCTGATGCAATCACACGTGATTCAAATCCATAAGGTTTTTGCAAAAAATAAAAAGGTCAGATAGTTTTCTAACAGACCTCGTAGATGGAAAGACATAGATTGGGTGACATTATTGATGAGAGCTTGGAAAAATAGTATGCTATTGAGGCCCTCAGACCTGAGGGCAGGGAGAAACTGAAGAGTTAAAGATGGTAAGGGAAGAACTGCCATGTTTTGTCAAGGTGGATTTGATGTCAATGAGGACAGCCTCAGTTTTATCAGTGTTAAACTTGAGAAAGTTACAGGAGAATCAGCATTTGATTTCCTTTCGGTAATCAAGAGAGGGAGGTGGGCTAGAGTGTGGAGTTAGATTTGATGGACAGGTAGCACTGAGTGTCAACTCTGTTGCAATGGAAGTGCATGTTAAATTTATGGAAGATATGGCAAAGATGAAGTAGATGGGTGGTAAACAGACGGGGCCCAGGACAGAATGCTAGGGGAACACGAGTAGTGAGTGGGATTTGAAAGTGTTGAGTTGGATGAACTGCATGTGGCCAGAGAGATATTTAAACCAATCCAAGGGCATGTCAGTGATTCCACTGGTGGCTTGTCTCTCAAGAAGGATGTTTTGAGAAATGGTGTCAAAGGCCACACTTGGATCAAGGAGAATGAGAATGGTTGACAGTCCAGAGTCAGCTGCCATAAGGCAGTTGTTTGTGATTTTTACCAAAGCAGTTTCTGAGCTATGGAGGGGGCGTAAACCAGACTGGAATTGTTCATGAAGGTTATTATCAGGTAGATGAGCATGAACCTGAGATGCAAGTGTTTTGCTTTTGGATTTAAGACAGAAAAAGTCAGTTACAGATAAGATGAAAGTTATTGAAATTGTTGGGGTCTGCAACAGGTTTCTAAATTATGTGTTTTTGCAGCTAAGTTGAAAGTTGAGGGAGAAAAATACAGAGGTGTTGGAGGTAGGTACGATGACAAAGAGGGTAGGCAGGCTTTTACCAAGGCAGTATGAAGGGGATCTACCTGACTGGTTGATAATTTGGATTTCCAAAAGAGGAGAGTTATTTGAGGAACACAATGGAAATTTATGCTTTATTGTGTTATCCTCAACAATTTTATATACTGTATTGTTTTTACGTACATGTATTTTATTGCTGAATAAATCAAATAAAAAACATTCAACAACAGATGGGAGTTTGAAAGTCTAAACTGAATGAAAGAAAAGGGCTGAGAACCTACAAAGCGGTGATGTAACCCATAGAAAAGAGTGCCCTTGTGTTCCCTTCACCTGAGCTAAGTGGATAATAAGTGGATTTTGCTGTAGAGAGTGTCCTTGTAATGTGGCAATTGTACATCGCTTTGTGAATAAATCCCATTTTCATGGCCTTTTGCTTTGAGCTGGCGTAGTTCAGATGTAAATCAAGGGGCAGAATCGGTGAGGGAAACAGTCTGGGATTTTAAAGGAGTCAGGCCAATTTAAAGACTGTGAAAACCATCAATGTAATGAGAAATCAGGTCATCGGAGTGGATAAACAGTTTATATTAGGGAGGATGTCATTGCCATTTCAGAGAACATTTAAGTTAATGCTTTTAATACTGCAAAATGAAATGGCGTGGCAGATTTGTTTTGGATAATGTTAAACCAACATTAAAAGATATTAACATGTGGCCATAAATGGGGAGATCAGCTGCCGTACAATCAGGAGGCGTGAGAACAGAACAGCATATCACGACAACACATGACCTTTAGAGTGGGTCGGAAATTAATATTTTGCTGCAATCCAAAGCTATCCAGGCAAGATGTCATGTCCCTTGTGAGAGCGGTGTTGGTATTATCCATATATTTATTAAAATCTCACAATATTCTATTAGGTAGGAGTGAGCAAAGATCAGAAAAACAATATGTTACTTGTTAGTGAGCTTAGGTAGACAATAAACTGGCAACTATAGTAGAACCTTCAGTTCAGTTGTAGGCAATAAATTCAAATGAGATGTAAACACATGCAGAAACAGGTGAGACTATCCACTTCTTGTGGTAGATTATTGCAAGACCTCCCTCATGAATATATTTCCAATGGGTGCGAAATGTTGGCACACAGCCTTGACTGATCCACATCAGAGCATAAAAGACAATAAAATAACTAATAATAAAATAATTATCTTATTGTACATTCACTACTTTTCATTCAAGTGAATGATGCATTGACGTGATAATTTATTTAATGTCCTCTCGTCATATCCCTGAGCATTCTGACACTTTTAATCTCATTATGACTGCAAGATCCCCCACTGTAACGAAAAAAATCCCACGCAAACTTCCACCAACTGCTTATTGCTATGCAAGGAAATTACAATAATCCTCAGAATGTTTCATTATACATGAATTAGCAGCTGCTAATGGCAGAAAACTCTGTTTGTCAGTTATGTTGTCAACATTAATAATATTAAAGCAAGCTTTAACAGAATAGGATGACATGCAACTTCCAACAGCCTGCCAAACATGATACATTTGACAAGTGACATGTTTTTGGCAAAGATCATGGGTTTAAACACAGGATGTGTTTTCAGTTATTTATTCCATTGGGAAATTTTCTGGAAGAATTTGTCACTCCTGCTTGCAGTGCTTCTACATTATAATACTGACGCATCTAAAGACTTGCGTTGTGATCTCTTGCCAACTCAGAAGTACTTCAGCCAAATTTGTACTAGAGCATATGCCTCCTGCTTGGCATGGAGAATGGATTATTTTATATCTTATATCTTATTGTGCTACATGTCAAGAATCACAACAATGAATTATTTGATGTCATACACTTGCATAATTGAGTCACATGCAGATAAAGCACTTGTGAAGCACGCAGTTTTTTGTTAAAGCTACAGTGTGTAGTACTTAGGAGTGTGTATGTGGATAAATGGAGTATAGCATTCATAAGTGTTTGTTCATTAGTGTATCATTCTTTAACAACAATTACATTTGTTTTCATATGCATAGAATGAGACCATCTCGTCTACATGTTGATACAGTATCCCAAGAGGAACATACTTAAGGCCCCTTCACACATAGTGTGCAGTTTGGTCGAAATACAGCGAAACAGTGCAAAACAGTTCAAGTTAGTGCACCATGAAACATCACGCTGACGGGCAGGCGCGCACGATCCTGGTGCGAGGGTTTGTAAACGCGACAGTGCCTTTCGAGCAGGAACACAGTGTGAAGTGCACCACATTGCGCCGCTGATGTGGAATAAATAAAAAATAAAAAAACAAGATGGTACCTTTGGAATTACATCGCGCCGCTTATGTGGAATAAATAAAACATAAAAACTAGCTAGTACCTGTGGAACCACATCACGCCGCTGATGTGGTATAAAAAAAAAAAATTCCACCAACGGAATTCATATCTGCACTTTACTGATTGCCAGCCCAAAACTTTACCACTGAGCTACTGTCACTGGCCTGTAAACAGTGTGGGGAAAATGCCTGACATCAACAAAGAGATGGATGGATTTAATTAAACAATAAAACCATACACCATAAAAAACACAGCATTTTATATTGAATCCCTCTTATCAAGTGGGCAATACAAATATGATCCGTCTGTCCCTCTGTGGATGACCCATGGTCACAGACATACAGTCATGAAATGACATGAATAAGAAGCATTTCGCTCTTATCATGTCCACATCTGCTGGCGCGTGTCCAGCCGACCCGCGCACGTGTCCTGCCCGACATACGTGTCTTGTGGACGGCGCGCCAGAACTGACACCGCGTCATATGGAACAGAGCTCACATGGGTGACATGAAAGTCAGATTGCCTGCTGCGTGTTCTGATCTGACGGTCCATTTCAGCCTGGGGGCAGCCTATCAATGGGCTGCAGCAAGGGAGTGTGTGCACGCTGCAGCCCACAGCATATATCGCCACAGTGATATATGTTTTTATTTATGTCCATGTGATGACAGCAAACAGACACACGCGCATCACAGTGGGCAGTTGTTAGTCCATGTCTGTCCAAACACAGTACGTGTTGTCCAGCTGGGATGTCCAGAATGACAGATCTCCACAGCCACTTCAGTGGGAAGACACACCTTCTGTTAGTTCAGCGCACACACCAAAGCCACACTCGTGGGGAACTTAGACAAATTTCACTGCCAGCACGGCAGTTATTGTCTGCAGATTGTTGTCATGCCAAGAGTGCGACTGGCCACACATTTTCTGAGTGCCAAATGAGCGATGTTAGATGTTCGTGCGTGTCAGCCGGATTTTGGCCAACACCTGCCGCGAGAGGGATCGATGGGTTCGCACAGTGTACATTCTGTCTTTCAGCTGCTGGTGTGTGCAAATAGTTGTAGCAACAGGTGTATGAGGCGTTCAAGGCAGGGACAATTTTGCGCTTCAACCACACTTTGCACTATGTGTGAAGGGGCCCTAAGCTTTTGCAGTTTGCAGTGCCGCTAGAAAAAAAAAAGAGGAATCAGTGGTTGCTGTCCAATACAGTGTCTACCTGTTGCTAGCACAGGCTAACAAATGTGGGAACTCTCATTTTTGTAAAATGGAGGATGATATGGATAGCTTATCACAAGAGAAGGCAAGGGATGAATCCCTGTCACCAAAGTATTGAAAACATGAAAGAAAACAATATTGTGACTGCAGATAGTATAATGCAACCTGCACCCTCACACTAGATGACACTAAATTTTACATACTGTAGCTTTAAAGTGAATTTTTTTTCATAATTGTTCAAGGCAAAACACTGACTCCAAAATCCCAGTTTTCAGTCTCATGGCATTTTTTTGCACATGCCTTTGTGATATCATAGGCATAGCCAGAAATCACAGTGTAGGTGAGCTGAGAAAAAAAATCAGGTGGGCCTAGATCAAAATAGGCCATTACAACTACCTGCTTGAATACAACATAGATAACCTTACCCTACGCCTTCTAAGTTATCACAAGCAATGTGACAAATATTATGATAAGAACAGCGTATATCATGGGGCTATAATTCAAAATGAGGTCTGCTGAAAGTGTTGCCTGAGTTGGTGAGAAAGTGCTGACCCTGACATTCTTTTTCTGCGTTAAATCACAGAGACTTTGAATATCAGTAAGTGCCAAATACCTGTCCCACCAGCAGCTCCCACCAAACATGAGGAACTGATACTAATTTTGGATATCCATTTGCTTTCATTGTTGTCCTGCAAAAGTCCTTTTCCCATTTGCTAATCACGTTCCTTGTAAGCTGATGTCCTCCAAGTCTGTCAGAAAACTTTGTGCATGCTGAAAACTTTGAGTGGACTTCAGTTGGAGAGCTTTTTTGGTGGCTGCGTGTTTGTTTATGATTTTGTGCTCTACTTGTTTTTTACTTTTACGATGCTCATGCTTTCATATCCTGTGGTTGTCCGATGATTCAGACTCGGCTTCTGATTGCCCAAAGCTCTGGCGCGGGATGTGAATTCTGCAGGAGCAGAGGGAGGACAGATCCCAGTGCAGCAACATGCAGCGCGACTGTTCATTTCAGCCAAAGTCAGACTAAAGAAAAAGTTACCGGGCCTGTGTGTGTTTTTATCTAGCTATCAGAGTGCAAGGCAGATTCTCTTGGTGAGAAGGCTCTGCAGAGTTGTTGGATGCCCTCGCCGCTGCAGCCACACTGAATGCTGGCACAGGAAGTATGACATCATGATACCTGAGAGAGCTGGATTCTATCCAGATTTGTATCCAGACCTCAGCGAAGCCCGCTCAAATCCACCTCCCCCGAGCACACATAGATGTCTTTGAGTTGTCAGTGGAAATATCATCCGTCCATCAGAGCTCCAAATCCATGGGAGACCAACGCACTACACAATTTTGCCACCGGACAAAATATTTAAATATGTAACAAATGCATTTGTTCTGTTCCTCACAGTGTGACGATACCTTTACATATTTGAAAAACCTTGGATTCAGTTGCTTAGATTTTTTTTTGCAAAATAGGATGTTAGAAAATTTCAAATGATTTTTCACCTTTGTGAAAAAAAACTTCTGAGGATTTGTCCTGAAACAAGAGAAATCATAATCCACAGACCCTTTTACATTCCATTGCTAATATTTACCAAAGTTCATGAAGTATTCAAAAGATTCATCAGCATTTGGTGTGACAGACGTATGTCTTTCCATTGGTAGCAATACCTAAACATACAAGTACATGTGTTCTGATGTGAACTACAACTTCCTGTTGCTATCTCTGGATGGTGGTGCTGTTAAAATTTTGGCAGCTACAATATTAATTAGTGCTGAGAAAATAGGCTGTATACGAGGTCTGTTAGAAAAATATTGGACCTTTTTATTTTTTGCAAAAACCATATGGATTTGAATCACGTATGATTGCATCAGCCAAGATTGAACCTTCATGCGCATGCGTGAGTTTTTTCACGCCTGTCAGTTGCGTCATTCGCCTGTGAGCAGGCTTTGTGTGAGCAGTGGTCCACCCCTCTCGTCGGCTTTTTATTGCGAATAAATGTCTGAACGATTTGGAGCTTTGCTGCATCAAATTTTTCCAGAAACTGTGAGAGACCTCCAAGTGACACCATTCGGAAAATTCAGATGGCTTTCAACGACGATTTTATGGGGATTACACAGATTAAGGAGTGCTCCAGCCGGTTTAAAGACCACCCACAGCTTCTGAGAGCCCGGCGCACTCCGAGCACCGATCGACAGGCTGAAACCCCGCTGAAACAACTAGATCATTTCCAACGTGAAGGCTTTGTTGATCCGGGACGTCGTCTGACTTCCACAAAAAAAGACAGAAGGCGTGGACATCAGCACTTTTTCGGCACGTTCCACTGTTACAGGAGTTTTTTTCATGGAAAGAGGAGCGGAGGGATGCGCCACCGTGCCGTTCATGGCGCGGCACAAAACCACCTCCGTGTTGGTCTCACAGGACGGCTTTCAGATGGCTCAGACGGCTTTCGGGGTGGCTTTTCAGTCGTGTGACTATCCGAGAAATTCTGCATGAACTGGACATGCCCCAACATGTCCTGTGAGGCCTCATCACGGCGTTGCTTTGCGTCATGCGGAAACGTCCCGACACGCGGAATTCCTCCGCACGTCTCTCTCATTGTGCCGAAAAAGTGCTGATGTCCATGTCTTCCGCAATTTCTGTGCTAGTCAGACGACGTCCCGGATCAACACAGCGTCCAGTTTAGAAATGAACGGCACATTCCACTGTTACAGGAGTTTTTGTCATGGAAAGAGGAGCGGAGGAATTCCGCACGTTGCGGCGGAGCCGCATGGCGCAAAGCAACGCCGTGATGAAGCCTTACAGGACATGTTGGGGCATGTCCAGCTCATGCACAATTTCTCGGATAGTCACACGACTGAAAAGCCACCGAAAGCCATCGGAGCCATCTGAAAGCCGTCCTGTGAGACCAACACGGAGGTGGTTTTGTGCCGCGCCATGAGCGGCACGGTGGCGCATCCCTCCACTTCTCTTTCCATGAAAAAATCTCCTGTAACAGTGGAATGTGCCGAAAAAGTGCTGATGTCCACGCCTTCTGCCTTTTTTTGTGGAAGTCAGACGACGTCCCGGATCAACAAAGCCTTCACGTTGGAAACGATCTGGTTGATTCAGCCTGTCGATCGGCGCTCGGAGTGCGCTGCGCTCTCAGACGCTGTGGGCGGTGTTTAAACCGGCTGCACCACTCCTTAATCTGTGTAATCCCCATAAAATCGTCGCTGAAAGCCATATGAATTTTCCGAATGGTGTCCACCTGGAGGTCTCTCACAGTTTCTGGAAAAATTTGATGCAGCAAAGCTCCAAATCATTCAGACATTTATTGGCAATAAAAATCCGACGAGAGGGGTGGACCACTGCTCACACAAAGCCTGCTCACAGGCGAATGACGCAACCGACAGGCGTGAAAAAACTCACGCATGCGCACGAAGGTTCAAGCTTGGCTGATGCAATCACAAGTGATTCAAATCCATATGGTTTTTGCAAAAAATAAAAAGGTCTGATACTTTTCTAACAGACCTCGTATGCATTAGAAACCATTTAAAGTGGTCACAAGTGTAATAAATGCATTCCTAACAAATTTACACGATCATTGCCTTTGTTCGGTAATGACAATATCTTTGCAAGGAGAACAAATGTCAGAGTCTTGAAGATCCAGGCACTTCCTATTTACATATTTGCTTAATATGCGCATTGAAGGACATATCCTGATCAAAAATGACTCCAAGATTTCTCACAGTATTACTAGAGGTCAGGTCAGAATAGAAACAAATACCATTTTTATATTCTTAAATGAAAGGTGAATGGTGAGGGTGATCACCTTGTTCAGCTCCAGATCATGACAAGCCAGTTCCTTCTGTAGGTCTGGGTTTAACCCCAGTGGAAGACTGACCACTAGAGTTTAGAATGTCATAGTGGCATTCTGCTGCAGATGTCTTACTTTAGACAAAGCTCTAGCAGGGACTTCCCCCCCCCCCCTTCTTCTGTGTGATCGCAAACAGCTTTTAATTGAGCCACAAAAATTGATATCTATACTTTAACGCTAACCCTCCTCCTTCCTCAGTTCTGCCACTTCACTTTTGCTGGTCCTGTGAGATGGGACAAGGTGACAGAAATATAAAATGTGTCTCTATATTGAAAATCTCCCGCATTCATTAGAATTTCCATCTGCTGTCTCTGACATTCATCCTGGACTGTTTGGACAGGCACTCAATGGATTTCAGAGAGACCGTATGCACTGTGTGCCAGGAAGTTAGCTTTAGTATGTTAGCAAGATTTGGATAACTAATAAGCCAGCTCCTGCAATTCAGTTACTTCACTGTTGATAGTCAAACTGTGTACTTGTAGTGAAAAGAAACTATATAAGTTTAACACATTGTTTTGCAGCTATATTACTTAACTGGATGACGAAATAGAGACAAACACCTCATGGCTGTGGTGGTCCCCATAAAGAAAAGCATTTATTTGCAATGAACAGTAGATGGCTTATCACGTATATTGCAGACATACAAACCAGACATGGAAACAATGTGGGAATGTTAACTGTAGTGCCAAAGATGGGAAAAGTTTATACCTACTGAACCAAATGTACCACTTCTCTGCATTATAGTGTTGGGGCTGTGTCACTTTCTGATACATCGATATTCAAGCCACTCATACTGTCACAAAAACTGATGACTGGCAAGCTGGATGCAAACGCACTTGTGTTTCTTGTTTCATGGACTAAACTCAGTTGACTCATCTTCTGACGTTAGTCGTTACACAAAGCACTTAATCGGCTAAAGTTTCATTAAAAAACTTGCCAGCACTCACAAACGTAGGTTAGCATCCCTTCTTTATTGTTTCAGCATTCTGAAGAGGCAGTAAGACAGAGGGAGGGAGGGAGAGCGCTTCATGTCCTGTTTTGAGAACAGAGAACATTTCAAAAGTACTTCATTTAGTCATATTCGGGTCAGTCTGGATCAGTTGGGTCCATCATGGAGTCAGTTTGGGTCCATTGGGTCCATTGTTGGAGCCAGTTTGGGTAATTCGTCGCACCGGGTGTGACCAGCTGTGTGGACATTTGCTATTTGTGACAGTTTTGGTATTGTTTTACAGATTTTTTTTTAATGACAACATATTTATATGAGTGAAAGTAAGAAGCTCTTTATATCAAGTGATGTCTGTTTGTAGACCATCATACAAAATTCCTCTTGAATGTAAAAATGCTTAGTTGTGAAGTAAAAGTCCAACTGGCTAACGCTGACATTGACAAAAAGTTTTGTTTCTTCTCTCGCCTTGAAAAATGAAATGAGCTCAGGACTCCGAAAATGGTTCCATTATCCTGCCAAAATGTGTTTGCTCGCAGAGGGATAACACTGGGAAGTGTAACAGGCTTTCTCAGAGAGGATTGTCAGACTTGGAACAATAGGAGCAAGAATCTGGCTAACTAGATAGGTGGGCATTAGGTAGAATAGCTGCACTGTGTGGTCCAACAACTAACACGATTACTGACAGAAAATGGAACAAGGCTTTTACTTTTACATGCGCTGGACCCTGAACTATATCCTTTTTTGGTGTCTCAGCAAAGCAAATCATGTCAGTGCTTCTTTTCCCGCCAAAGGTCAGATTGTTAGAAATACCCAGACCTGAGTAACTGAAGTAATACGCGTACAGTCATAGAAATATACTTAATCAGAACTTCGTTCATCAAAGTAAATTTGACACACTGCTTCATTCCAATAACCTCACAGTTGAACTTTGTTTCTTTCATTAAAATGACCATTAAGTTCCAATCCCAGTACTATCCCTTTGCCCCTTCCCTTCATCTTCTACATTCATGTGAATGCACAAAGGGAGAAGTGGTTGGGCAAAGGAAGAGCCTAAAGTAAGCTGCATACTGAAGGAAAAAAAGTGACACACACAGCACCCTATTTGTGTTCTGGTTTGTGCTGTGTTTAGAAAGTGCACTACTATAAAACACCTCTGTAATGCAGTCAGTCATTGTCACTTCAGTTTTAGTTTTTTTATTGCGATTGACGTGTCTATGAATATTTGACACTGTAAATAGTGGCAACCCACTGGTGAAATAATTACATCACTTTCAACATGTTCCAAAGTGAGGCTTTAAAATACGACATGAATCCTCAGCCCACCCACATGTACTGTAACACTTTGAAACGTTCCAAAATGGTCTTTTCTGCATATATTTGAAAACTCACCACCATCAGTCAGCTGTCAGTACCTCTCCTACTCACCAAGCCAAAACAAAACAACAAGCCGTATGTTGAAAGGACTCTAACTCTGAGCTTTTGCCAACATATAATTGCCTCTCTAAATAAATATTTGTCATTTAATTAGAATTCAGCATATGGCATATGGAGAAATAAAGCAAATAAATATTTTGGCACCTCATATCTGAGCCAAGTAATGTTCAAAAAGGAGCAATAAGCAAGAATAGATCCAATGCATGCTGCAGGGAATTGATTTAAACATGTCAAAGCAAGAGAGTCAAGTCAAGTTTGGGAGCAGGCGCTGGTACACTATGAATCCACTTTAGGTCATGGATGGTAACTAACCACGTATCTCCGCCTCTCAAAAGTAACCAGCCATCTATCCGCCTCAGCCAAGTAAAGCATGGATGCCCTCTTGAACTTTCCCACTTACCAGGGTGCTCAACACTTAGGCACCTGTATGCTGGACAAGCCTGCCACATGGCTGAAATCTCAATGTTGATGTTATCTCAAAATGCAAGTGATGCTTCTTATCTTAGTCTAGTCAAAGTCATTCCACCAGTACCCAAGAGCTCAGCAGTATAAGAGAGGATTTGTGAATATTTCATGCACGGGGTTTTATGAATAGGATATCTTCATGGTCTCTGTATCATGTGGACATGGTGTTTTAAACATGCCAGTAGATTCTGGGGAAGATCAGAATAAAGGAACAAATGGAGAAATTAATGACAGGGCCTGTGCAAACATGTAGATGTTAGGCTTCTAAATGTTGAGGACGCATCTTAATAATTTATGTGGCAGTGCCTCAGGAGAAGCTACAATTTGTTAACTTGACTCCAAACAAATCTACTCGCACTGTACATTTTGAGCATGTTGGGGTATTAAAAGCGGGAAGACACCACTCACCGACATCAATTTATACTGCTTTATAATAATTCAACCCGCTACAACTCTAAATTGAGGTTCCATTGTTTTCCAAAAACACCAGCGCAAGTGCCTGTGAAAAAAATTAAGCTTGAATGACTGTTCATTAGCCATCATACTGAGGTCTACAATCAACAGTTGAACAGGGACAACATTTGCATAGTCACATTTCAGCTTTTGACATTTTTCTCCCTTGAAGGAGAAAAATGTCAAAAGTTGGGGCAGCAACTTCATTATTTCAATGCGTTGATGACACAATACAACACACACACACATTAAACTGACAATGACTGTGTATCAAAAAGTAGTCACATATATTACCCGGTGCAACTACAATCAGTGTAGTACACAAGTACACCTTGATTCATTTCAACTAGTTAGAGTGGCATACAAGTCAGGCTACAGCAGGATGAAGTAGGGTGGCTAGTTTCTTTCCTTGCCAACTTGCACCCCAACAGAAACAGTCAGGTACCCCCTTTACTGCTGGGTGAGCAGGAGGGAGGCTGTGGTGGTCAAGACAGGTCTGAGACCATGCGTTGGTGCCGCACATTGCCGTAGCCACTACACCGCCTGGATGGCAACCACCCAGGCAAACAACCACTCCATCCCCATCTATCCGTCATAGCCAGGTGAAGTGTGCGTGTCCCCTTGTCTGTCTCCTTGGGGTTCCTCAACCGTGATGGTGGAAAAAGCCAACATTCTTAAACAAAACTGTGTCACTGTTCATCTTCTTATGGACCCGACTGTACAAGATGATTGACAATCTGGAATGAGGAGAAGCAAAGCTAAAAACTTACCCCACGCATCTTTTGATTTAAATACATGTTTAAGATTTGAGATGTTCCCTTCTGACTCCATGCCTCCATACTGGAAACATGCCCCACAGCCTGAGATGGAGTGGAATGAAAAGTTAAGATGTCCTTTAAAGCAGCTGTTATTGTGGTGGGTTCATTTAGATCAAATCTGCTGCCCCACAGCCACACCTAAATGAGTCCTTTCCTCTTTTAAGACATCCGGTAAAAGATAAAGGAACGCCATAAGACAATGTCAAACCTGCCATCAGTTGTGTAGAATTGTGCTAATTAAAAAAATGTCATGGAATGAAAGAAATTTTTTTCACAGCATGTGCATCATCTTTATTAATGAGTCTTATAGCCTTATGACTTTAGTGTCTATGATCATTAGCCTTACTGTCAGTTAGATAGAAGGTAAAGCAAAGGTCAAGTCTGTCATTTCAGGCAAACCCAAATAAATCCAGCTGACCATTCTCTCATGACACAGTTCATAACAAGGCCAAATCAGAGGTCATTGTCTAAAATACATTAATGACCATATCTCAGGAACTATACTGGAGCTATTAAAACGTGGTGTTCTGCACAGATTTCTTCTGCTGGGGCTAAAAAATGTGGATGTGTGTGAATTTGTCAAATTTATGATTTGTTAAAAATTGTTATTGTACATTATTTGTGTCCTAGTGTGTTTCACTTGTGTCAGTTATTGCTCACTGGCATTTGTTTGCTTTTTTTCTTTTAGCAGCATAACTCAAACAGTAATAAACAGATTTCAGTGAGATTTGGTCAGCAGATACATAATGTGTTGGGAAATATGTGATTCAATTGTAGATGTGATCCGGAATATATTCTGAAACAGATCCAGAAAAATGTTTGGCACATAGCAACATTTATCTGAAAACATTGTGGGGGGATTTTAATGAAATATGATGAGAAGATTGATGACAGGGGAGGTGATGGTCTAGTGGTTAAGGTGTTGGGCTTGAGTCCAGAAGATCATGGGTTCAAATCCATGCCTGACTGGAAAATCACTAAGGGCCCTTGGGCAAGGTCTTTAATCCCCTATTGCTCCTGGTGTGTAGTGAGCGCCTTGTATGGCAGCACCCTGACATCGGGGTGAATGTGAGGCATAATTGTAAAGCGCTTTGAGTGTCTGATGCAGATGGAAAAGCGCTATACAAATGCAGTCCATTTACCAATATCTTAGAAAATGAGGGGTTTTATTTTGAATTTGATCCAGCACATATTTTGGATGCAGGATCCAGAAGCCATTTGTGGCACGGCCTTGGCAGAGGCATGGACTCTGAGTGTGTTCTAGTTCCACTGTGCACACTCTCTGTTGTGTGAACTGAATGCAAGTTCACTTTGACGTGTAAAAGGTTTGAATATATCGCTCTGAAAATGTTGGTGGAAACAACAAATGTTGGAGTGAGTGAGGTGGATCTTCAACATATTTACTTCAACATGTTGCTCATTCACTTTTCTGCTGCAGTAAATGTATAAAATTACACAAACTAACACGACCATCTTTATGACTGTGACACCTAATTTAGAGGGTCAGTATTACAGAGCCCAGCAGAGGGCGGTAGATCTCTATTTATTTTGCCTAGTGGGCCTCACAGAGAAACCACAAAACTACAGCATCAAACCTGTTTTGTGTATGTGCGTGCACATGCTTGTGTTTGGATCCAATAAAAGAGTCAGTCAAAGTGTTTGTGCATGCACACACACACATTCATGACTGTTGTTCTAGTACTTTTCTGCACAGGTGTCCAAAATGATAGCAAAATTGGCTCAAATGAGCAAACACGATGGGGGCCTCACTGCACAGGTCAGCAGCAGGGCCACATGCGTGGTACACACACCTGACGTTCAACAAACTAATTTTATTGATCACTGAGCAGAACCGGAATCAGCTGTGTCACAATGCTTTTGTTAAAAGTTTAACACCGTATCAGTAACTGTTGGCAAATAAAAACACAGGAAGAGTCTAAACAGCTGTTTGTTACCAGGAAAACAGATATTTATCCATATGGACGGCAGACAAAAGAATTAACGAAGGGCTGAAGAGGTAAACAGGCAAAAGAAAGGAAATAAAAGTAAGTCCCTTCGGCCGCTCCCTTGTTTGCACTCGGGGTCACCACAGCCAAGGTGGATCTGCACGTTTAATTGGCACAAGTATTACACCGGATGCCCTTCCTGACGCAACTCCACATTACATGGAGAAATGTGGCAGGGGTGGGATTTGAACTGGGAACCTGCCGCACCAAAACTAAGTGCACTAACCATTTGGCCATCACCCCTGTGTGAAAGAAAGGAAATAACCTAAAAAAAAACACAATCTTGTAAATTTCTGTATATGACTTAATTGTGTTGTTTACATTACCGATATGAAATATTTATGACTCTATTGTGTTTTTCTAAATGTGTGTGCTGCTGTCAGACAGATGTGCATAAATGAGCTTTATCATAGTGTAAATTTACTCTGTGCTGATCAGTTTAACACTGTATTATAGATGATTTGATACTTAATTTGAAATGTGACCATATGCACTGACTACAGTGTTAATTTAACACTGCAACATTAAGTGTATATTTTAAGGGTATATGATGCAATCTGTAAAGAAGGTATATTTTGATATGGGATATTTAACATGTATTACTTTCTATATTTTATTTATTTATTTCATATGTAGCTTCCTGCCCTTCCAACTGATTTCTTAATTCCAAAAAGTGATAAAGAAATCTGTCTTAACACATTCTGGCAAAAGATGACGCAATCTAGATTTATCGGCAGAATCCATGATGATGGTGAATATTGATGTCAGAAGGTCAAGATCAACATCACACATATTCATCTATTACAATCATAAAACTTTATTACCATCAACCTAAACTACTGATTAAAATCGCACACAAAGTCAACAAACTGTCAAAAAAATATGAATAAAAACACAACTATAATGTCACAAAAGATAAAAAACACTGGTAATAAATATAAATAAATAAACATTTTTTAAAAAGCAGGTGTGTCAGTCTGGCTTTGGGAGAATCACTTGTGATAGTTTAAAAAATAAAGAAACCAAAGAAGTGATTTATAGGACAAACTGATGATTGTAGCTGCTGCTGAATTTAATCTCAGACAGTTCACAGTGTTTTGAAACAGAATGGACACTGTGCAACGTAATCATCATCAATCATTTGCTCCTGTTCTCTTCTGCCGCTCTAGTTTTTTTTCCATCTCTGGCACAACACTCACAATAAATGTGATAACACAAAGAGCCATGATGTCAGCTTTGACACAGAATGATTGGAGTTCCTCAAACTCATTTAATAATTTGATTTATGTGATTTTGTCAATAAAGGTCCACAGTCCTTTTGTTGACCTTCTGGTCAATAAACCTTCTGGTTTGTTTTATCAGAAAAAAAATATAACTGTAGTTTTATGCACGCTGAACTCTGCATTTGTTATCACAGCTGAATTTGCTGATCAGCTCTTGATGTGTGCAAAATCAAATGAAATTTTCTCCAAAAATAAATAAAAATCAGCTTGATAATACAATATGAACACAGGCGTAAAGGTGCATGCTGACTGAATAAATACTGCAAATAAAAAAATGACACCTGTTCGGATTTTTTTTTCTGTCTGTAGCCACAGGGTGATACCTTTATGATGTCACTGACCCGGGCTGTGACACTGGTGCAGCTCACAAAGGTCTTAAATGTGCTTTGAAGTGTGTGAGCTGTAAGTCTGCCTGTAGAGCTCCGGTTGTTCTGCTGCGGCACCACTAAAAGGCAGTGTTGTCTGCGGCCAAGCTGCTGTCGCCTGTCATGGGTGAAGATGTGGTGTTAAAGTCTGCCAGGCAGAGATTAAAAATTGAGCTGAGCTGATCAAGTAAAGTGAAAGACAGTCATGATAAAAGAAATAAATAAAAATAACATACACCAGGATGTGCAAAATCGTAATTTATGTGCGTTGGTTGGAATAAGTGCTTTAAAGATCCTCAAAATTATGGAAATACGTCAGCAGCTTCTCACACCTGACCTCAAAATTCATTTTGATTAAATAATAATAATTAGCAGTGTTCCATCACTTCTTCACACTGATTTAAAATTTTTGACCCCCTCTTCTTGGTGTCATGTTGGAATCATCAAACAAAAAGCGTGAAATCTGAAAAATGTACATTGCGTTTGTATGTGGAAGTTTACTCGGAGCTCCAGGTAGTGAAATTGTGTCTGCTGGCAAGGAGCCACACACACAACACACACACAGGTGCCAACTAGGGAAAAAAGAAGAGAAATCGAAAACGAGAGAGAGAGAAATGGAAAGCAATTTGAATTATTATTGTAGAATTCATTTGGCATTGCTGTAGTGTCATAAAACCAAACCAGAAAGTTTCATCTAAAGTGATGCTGTGGTAATTCTGAAATTATTACATTTTTTTCCACCTCTGAAACTTTTCATTCTCAAATTGAATATTTGTTGTTACAACAGCAGAAATATCTGTGACTTTCAATGTGAGGTATGAAGGAAAAATTGGCGCCATTCTTCCAAGTAATAGTTACTGATTTTTTTTAAACTCACAAATTATTTTTTTTTTCCAACTTGTTTTTATATCTGTGCATAAATTAAAAAAATCTGTTGAAATTTATTATTCATCGGAGATGTGATTAATATGCTAAATTATGTAAATTAAGATGCAATTAGGCTCCAATTCTCTAGTGGAATTTTCCATTATAATTTAATACAAAGTAACAGAGTAATTGGTGTCACGTGTAATTACGGTTACTCAAGTGCACTTTCAGGCATGCAAATGATTCGCTATATGTTGGTTATCCTATGCAAATGTACCATGTGGTGTTTTAACAAGTTGGAACACAATGGTTGCGCGACTACCCGCTGGGGTTGGAACAAGGTAAAGACACCAGGATGTGTTATTTATTTATTTTTCACTGAGTTGGTGCTGGAAAACTTTGAGATAAATTCATGCCGCCAGCCCTTCACCAATCGATTGAAGAGGGAAAACTGTTTTGGATGCGATTTGGAATTCATGTTTCATAGAGGAGCGCCGGGTGTTTGACAGAGTTGGCTCGGCTTGAAACTGTTGCTTCTCTCTTTGCTTCCGCTTCCACAATACATGGAGGAAGCGCTGGAGTCCTCCGCCTCGTGTTCCCGCCCCGTCGTGTTTCAGTAACAGGTCATTATAAACTGCGCCCTGTTTGAGCAGCGACGCCGTGTAATGTCACATTATGCTCGAGGACAATTAGGCGGCAGCAGCGTGTGGAAAACTTTGCAGCCGCGGCCTGTCCGCTGAGCCGAGGAGACGAAAAGCGATTATGTAATTGATATCTATTTAGATAGAGTGAAAGTCCTGCGAACGCTCGGAGGGAAAATGTTGCAGAGCAATTTCCTTCTTGGGAGGCAAATTGATTTTAAATTGTTACATGGCTGGTTACATGTCCTGACATCTTGCTTTGCTCGCTCTCGCTCTCTCTCAGAAACACACACACACCCTCTGCTATCTGTCTTGTTCATGATCAACGTCGTGAACAAAGACATCTTCCCTCGTGTGTCTCCCCACTCTCTCTCCCCCCCCCCCCCCCCCCGCCTCCACTCCGTGTGCCTGCCTGCCTGCTTGCAGAACTCTCTCATAGAACATAATCCCTCAACAAAATAGAAACACAAAGGAAACTTGAGCGCAATCCTATAAACGCACGGACACAGCACACAATGCCTCCTTCCACCCCCCCAACCCCATCCCCTGCCTCCCCAACAGCCATAAATGCCCCATGGCACAGATCAGGTTTTACCAACCCCTTCCCCCTTCATCCTCCTCTGTCGTGTTTCTAGCCGTACCATCTTCCGTGCCTGATCAGCGGCTCACTGCCTCCACCTTCGCCCGTCTCGCTCCTGATGCCCCTCTCCTGTGTCTCCACACCGATCTCTTGCGTGCAGACAACTGGATGGATGTTTGAGGATTTGGCTCCCTTACTGCACAAAGATATTTAGTTGTTGCATGTAACTGAAAGTTCAATTTTGCAATCTATAAATCTGCTGGTTGACAGCAAAAGTTCAAGTCAATTGGGCACTGCAGTCTCATTTGAGGGCGGGCGCTAAAGGGGTAAAATGTGACGCATATGACATAATTTCTCTACTTCCTGGGAAAAAAAACACGGCATTTTCTCTGAGTTTTGGGGCAAATTACAGGCAAAGTGAAAATGCAAAGAAAAAGTGACAATGCAGTGGAAAGCGGACATGTGTTGTGGTTTGTTTATGACCCAGAGCTCAAACATGTCGAGGCGGTTTTGCAGGCGAGAGAACGGAGCTACTCTGGTTAGTTGTGTAGGCTATTTATCAACATTACAGCTCCCATTTGCCTCGTCTTCCCTTCTCCACTGGGAACCGAAAAAAAAAATCTTTTCGTGACTGCTTCGGTGATTGCAGCCAAAACAAAACAGTACACCAGTACAACAGTATATTGCACAACAGGAGTAGAGGTCCCCATAAGTGGTCAAATCCCGCGATATCATACAGGGTTCAAACAAGCTGCGGTGCCCTATTGGCATACGTTTTTCTGCATATCTTTAGTGTAGTGTGGATTAGAACTGGCACCCACCGTCATGCTGCAACACAGATCAGACTTTGATAGGGAAGGTGGATGTACAGCTGATTGGCTGACAAACAGGAAAGTGATGACCACAATTGTACTACAGAAATGACTGAAGACAAACAGGGTCAGTATTCAAGCTTACTCTGATAGGATCAATATGACCCATATTAACAACACTTCTCTTGATCTAGGACAGACCCGGGTGTATTCCATGTTGAATTTTCCATCAGTGGGTTCCATGACCGGGGTCTTGCCAACAGGATTTCTTTGGCTGAAGCACAGTTGATGCACCGAGTAGGTCAGCTTTTCCATTCCTTTTTTTTTTTTTTTTTTTGGTGGGTTATGTCAGAGCAAACATGAAGGTGTTTGGTTTGAAGCCACTTGTCTTTGTCAGTGTCCTTGTACATCTAGATTTGTTTCTGGAATGGCATTTGTATTTTTTTTAAAAAGAACAACAAATCCAGAGCCAATCTGCTTTGGTGAATCTGAAAAAAAAGGAGAAGCCAAAACAAACATTATAGAAGACCCTATGTAAAAGAAGGTTACCTGGCCAAAAACGTAAATTCCCTATTTCAAAAATATCTTCAGATGTATTCTTTTTTCTCAGTTAGTCCTGAACACTTCTATGTCTTGACTGTATAGTTGAGACTTAATACTGCTGCACAAACTGTTCCAGAGGAACTGAATACTTTGACACATGAACACAGATCTGGTGAGACCATATTACACACATCTTTTGTACAGTTCATTTTACACTCATTCATAATTGTCCCTCAGCTAATATAATATGTTAAATGTGACCAGATTTGGCCCTGCTTTTTGCAACCAGACACGGTCCCTTAAAATGGAGGGTTTGGGTTGCAGGCCTTTATTTAAAGGATGCAATAGTCCTTATCTTGATGGAAGTTGTAGAACATGTGTTATAAATGCTTTGAGGTGTGTCCAAATTATATTTGCAATTGAGAGGGTGCATATATTTAACACAAAAGAATCATTCATTCATTCATTCATTTTCTGAACCCGCTTACTCCTGTTAAGGGTCAAGGGGGTTGCAGGAGTTTTGCATGTTGTTCAGCGGTCATTGGGTGAGAGGCAGGGTACACCCCGAATAGGCCGCTAGTTGGCAGTCAATTTCAGGGACGATGCACATAGATGGACAAACACTTTCAGATTCTCACTCACACCTACAGTCAATTTAGAGTCAACAGTTCATCTAATGTGTATGTTTTTGGCAGTAGGAGGACCTGGAGGGAATCCACACAAACATGCAAACTCCAACCGGGACATTCTCACTGTGAGGCAGTAGCACTAACCACAAAGCCATCGTGCTGCCCTAACAGAAATTAAATATATTCATTTTACTTAAAAATAATTTTAGTGAGTGAACCATTTGATTTACCTTGACTTCATCAGGCTAAATTTATCAGTTGCCTCAAAATGTTTGACTTGCAGTTATTTATGAAGTTTTACAGTGTTCAATTCATATAATAACACTGGCCAACACAATTTTTCTTGCATGGAGTTTTTCAACAGATTTTGGATCATTTGGGGGTGCTGAATCTGAATCTGGTGTTAGGTGTAGCCAATCACATCACGTATTTGAGATATGAAAACACATTTCTTATATCAAGCATTGAAGAAAAGCTGCAGTCTGGCACACCTCTACTGCGCCATAAATGATATTTATGCTCTTTGTTCACATTTTGTGAACCTGGTTTAAAAACTGTGCTTTTGAAGCTGCTTTTATGCATGATTAGTGGCATCAAACTTGTGAGTGAATGAGCAACTTTTGCGTAATCCATCAATCCAGAACATGCAGATTGCAAAAAAAAAAAAAAAAAAAAAATGATGTGATAGAGGAAATCTGAGCCTAGATTCTGATTCATCATCCCAAAATTACCCTAAATCAGTTCTCAAAGTCCATGCAAGAAAAAAAAATGACCAGTGTAATAGTACCACTACTTGATGGAACACTGATCACTAAATTACAGTAGCAATGTATTGAGGTAAAAATATTTTTTGTTGCTTCAAAGTGGAGACCTCCAACACCAACGGTGTGTTCTTGTTGTCTTAATTACTTTGTGTTTAAAAACCCTTTTTTTTCTAAATTGTGCCACAAGACAAGCAACTTTCTTCTTCCAAATAAGCAGGTATGTGACTGGGGGAAAATCAAAATGGGCAAAAGTTAATAAAAATTGCGAGTCAGATTCAGTAGCAAATTGTAAAAATGTTGAGGGCATTGTGAACTTGTCTAAAACACTGGATTTGTCCCAGGCACCGTGCACTGAAACCCCTGCTTTTAAGTGAAACAGTGTTCATCGTGACTTTGTCAGGCGTCATACCATTAAATACCACAGTGCAGGCACTGTGTGCTGTGGATGTGACGTTACAGTGATGCAGGCGTGCAAAGAAAAGATGGGAACTGAAGTGGCTTGTGGCTTTTACAATGTAGGTCATTGGCAGTTTCCACCATGAACACAGCTATTGTGCACTCATTTGTTATTAGCACTCAAGCACACTTCCCACCTGAACACCAGCTGATGCCCGTGTGCACCCTCTGTGAGGGATTCCTGCTCTGAACCACAGTATCAAAGGTGACGCTGCCCCCTGGAGGTGGAAATGAGGTGGATGAGTTTGGATCTATTGTAATCTGGTTTCTTAGTGGGTTGGGGTGCTCTGTGACCGTGTGGTTTTTGAAGGAGTACTTTACACCCCCACACTCTCCTCAGATTCCAGGGTCAGGAAGGTAAAGCGGCGCTTTGCTCTTACCACAATGCACCACCCTCTCGAACACCACCTTCCTCCCCCAAAGCTGCTGATTAGATCAGCCCTACACAGGGCAAAGCGCAGTACCTCAGGGAAAGTAGGCCGCCTGCACTCGCTGTCACAGGAAGCGGAAGTGCCCTGGCGTACCCTCACCTGTGCCTGATCTTGATGCTGCTGCAACATCAACCCGTCTCACAGCTGGAGGCGAGAGAAGCAAGCGTGCTACATCAGAGCTCTCGTGTGTAGTGCTTCCTGTTAGAGTGTGCGCGGTGAATGACCGTCAAAGGCTTGCAGAACAACAAACAGAATACACGTTAGGTTTCACTCCAAAATGGACAACATATGCGTCTTAACTGAAAACCCTGACTGATAACATGCACAAAGGCCAGCATGTGACAGTGTTCGCTCAAATCACAAAAACAGTGATCTTAAAATGAACAGGTTGCACGTGCAAGTTCAGGTTCTAAGATTTTTAAACATGCTGGCAAAACTGCTACAGCAAGCATTCACAGTGTTCGTTGTCTCACCACATACATGTTCATGAATGTTACAAACACAGCAGCAACGATGGAAAATTATTATTCAGCAAGATGGTGTTGTGTTTGCTGATTCATATGCATTTAAAATCATTGTTCTGCCTCTTTGTGTCAAAGTTACTGCAGAAAATGTAATTGTGTAATCATTTAATGTCACATGGCGCCAAATAGTGACATCATCATGACATCACGTGTAAATCAGCAAAAGGCAAAACAAATTGGCAATTTGTTTGCTGACTCATATGTACCTGAGATCATCCTGCTGGCTGCCTTTGTTTCTCTCTT